>NC_053025.1:216048918-216344838 GCF_003073215.2 Triticum urartu | reverse complement strand
TGTTCACGGGTTTGAAACCCTCGGGGATTTGATGATCCATTACTTCATCTATGAAGCATAGTGGGTGTGTGGCACCTCCGTACTGGGCTATATCACGACGCAGCTCAAACGAGCTTTGTCTACTGTGTTCGGCCCGGCCGGATTTACTATATCCGGCGTGACGAGTACCGTCTCATGCTGTGGGGCACCCACGTGATCCGTAGATCGATCTTGTTTGCCTTGCCTTGTCCTCCAATGTGTCTCGCAGGTCTGGCGCATTTTCCCATGCCTTGGTAGTTTTTGAGCGGCGCCGGGGTGCGACTTGAGTGGAGGGCAGAGAGGCCTCTCTGTCGCGGCCACGGGGTGGCCGGTCGGTCGCATCATGCGCTGGTGATGTAGGTTTAGGTGCTTCCTCCTCTAATTGGGGTAGCAACCTGCGCTTTGGGTAGCTCTTGGAGGGGCGTTCGAGTTTATACTCTTCGGCCGCAAGGACTTCAGTCCATCTGTTGGCTAGCAAATCTTGATCAGCTCTAAGATGTTGCTGTTTTTTCTTGAGGCTTCTCGCCATGGCCATAAGCCTGCGTTTGAAACGCCCTTGTTCGACGGGATCCTCCGGCATGACAAATTCGTCGTCGTCGAGGCTTGCCTCGTCTTCGGAGGGAGGCATATAATTATCGTCCTCGACCTCTCTGTCTACCGCTCTCTCATGAGGGCTGGCTTCTCTATCCTCCTGCGCTGAATCTTGCTGGAGGTGGTTGTCTTCGGCACTGTCCGGGGTGTTATTATCCCCCGTGCTGGAATCACCATTTTTGTTTTGGCGGGATTTAGAGCGGCGCCGCTGACGCCGGCGCTTAGGTTGCTTCTTGGAGGGGTCATCCTCCGCTGTTCCATCGCCATTGCCTTCTTTTGGGGTGTCCACCATGTATATATCATACGACGAGGTGGCTTTCCAGTGCCCTATAGGCGCTGGTTCTTGATCGTCTCCTGCATCGGCGTCCATACCATCGATGTCTTCGGAGTCGAAGTCGAGTATGTCGGTTAAATCATCGATAGTGGATACGAAGTGGGTGGTGGGTGGGCTTTGAATTTCTTCATCATCCGCATCCCAACCTTGTCGATCATAGTCCGGCCAGGGCTCTCCTGACAAAGAGAGAGACTTTAGTGAATTCAGAATATCGCCGAAGGGCGAGTGCTGAAAGATGTCCGCGGCGGTGAACTCCATGATCGGCGCTCAATCGGGTTCGATCGGTCAGGGCGCAGAGGCCTCGGAGTCCGGAGAGCAGTCCGGCTCCTTGGAGTCACGGGCTTCGCAGAGAATAGGGCTGGTGTTCGGCTCGATCGCCGTAGAGATTGCAGCCCCCGAGGCGGTGTCTAACCACCCATCCTCGATTGGTGTGATCGGCTCCGAGCTAGGGGTCGGAGCGGACACAGGTGCGGCCTCCAGGGCACTGTTCGGTGGCAGAGCTAAATCATGCCCATCGTGACAGTGCGGCGCGCTCGGCTGTGGCTCGAATCTGTCGAAGATCAAGTCTCCGCGGATGTCAGCCGTGTAGTTCAAACATCCAAATCTGACCTGATGGCCAGGGGCATAGCTTTCGATCTACTCCAGATGACCAAGCGAATTGGCCCGCAGTGCAAAGCCGCTGAATACGAATATCTGTCCGGGGAGAAAAGTCTCACCCTGGATTGCATTGCTGTTGATGATCGGAGAAGCAATCGGGCCTAAAAGCGACGACACAGAGGAATTCTCAATGAAAGCACCAATGTCGGTGTCAAAACCGGTGGATCTCCGGTAGGGGGTCCCGAACTGTGCGTCTAGGTCGGATGGTAACAGGAGGCAGGGGACACGATGTTTTACCCAGGTTCGGGCCCTCTTGATGGAGGTAAAACCCTACATCCTGCTTGATTAATATTGATGATATGGGTAGTACAAGAGTAGATCTACCACGAGATCAGAGAGGCTAAACCCTAGAAGCTAGCCTATGGTATGATTGTTCTTCATCCTACGGACTAAAACTCTCCGGTTTATATAGACACTGGAGAGGGCTAGGGTTACACAGAGTCGATTACAATGGTAGGAGATCTACATATTCGTATCGCCAAGCTTGCCTTCCATGCCAAGGAAAGTCCCTTCCGGACACGGGACGAAGTCTTCAATCTTGTATCTTCATAGTCCAGGAGTCCGGCCGAAGGTATAGTACGGCTATCCGGACACCCCCTAATCCAGGACTCCCTCAGTCTTCTTCATGAAAGAACCAGTACAAGAGGTATCGAGCATGGATTGATCATTACGAGAAAGTCGAGCATAAAAATTCTGAATAATAATTTCTCTTGAGAGCTCATGATTGGGGCATGAATATAACATTGACTTAAGCCTCCCCCAATCTTGAGCGGTACTTTCTCCTTCATGAGGCCAATAATTATAAATATAATTCTGATCACGACGAACTAGATGCATAGGATAAAACTTCTGATGAAATTCCAATTTCAATCGGTTGTAGTTCCAAGTCCCAATATCATCGCATAGCCTATACCATGTCAACGCCCTCTCCTTCAAAGATAAAAGGGAAGAACTTCTTCTTGACTTCATCCTCGGCCAAACCTGCAAGCTTGAATAATCCACAAACTTCATCCACATAGATTAGATGCATATCAGGATGTAGTGTTCGATCTCCTGCATAAGGATTAGCTAGCAGTTTCTATATCATACCCGATGGAATTTCATAATAAATATTTTCAGTAGGTTCAATAAGGTTGAGGGGCAACTCTTTGCTCTTCCGATCAGGGTGAATATACCCCGAACAAACCGCTCAAACGATTATTTTCCATAGTAACAAGTGACAGTAAATTTCAGCACACTATATAAATGGTTCCTTACCAAATTCCACTTACCAAAGGCACTTCACTCCCAGGCAACAGTGCCAGAAAATAGTCTTGATGACCCACAAGTATAGGGGATCTATCGTAGCCCTTTTCAATAAGTAAGAGTGTCGAACCCAACGAGGAGCAGAAGGAAATGACAAGTGGTTTTCAGCAAGGTATTCTCTACAAGCACTGAAATTATCAGTAACACATAGTTTTGTGATAAGATAATTCGTAACAGGTAACAAAGGTGCAGCAAGGTGGCCCAATCCTTTTTGTAGCAAAGGACAAGCCTGGACGAATTCTTATATAAAGCAAAGCACACACGAGGACACATGGGAATTGTTGTCAAGTTAGTTTTCATCATGCTCATATGATTCACGTTCGTTACTTTGAAAATTTGATATGTGGGTGGACCAGTGCTTGGGTGCTGTCCTTACTTGGACAAGCCTCCCACTTATGATTAACCCCTCTTGCAAGCATCCGGAACTATGAAAGAAGAATTAAGATAAATCTAACCATAGCATGAAACATGTGGATCCAAATCAGCCCCTTATGAAGCAACGTGTAAACTAGGGTTTAAGCTTCTGTCACTCTAGCTACCCATCATCTACTTATTACTTCCCAATGCCTTCGCCTAGGAACAAATCATGGTGAAGTGTCATGTAGTCAATGTTCACATAACACCACTAGAGGAGAGACAACATATATCTCATCAAAATATCAAACGAATACCAAATTCACATGATTACTTATAACAAGACTTCTCCCATGTCCTCAGGAACAAATATAACTACTCACAAAGCATATTCATATTCATAATCAGAGGACTAATAATTATCATTAAGGATCTGAACATATGATCTTCCACCGAACAAACCAAATAGCATCAACTACAAGGACTAATCAACACTACTAGCAACCCACAGGTACCAATCTGAGGTTTCGAGACAAAGATCGGATACAAGAGATGAACTAGGGTCTGAGAGGATATGGTGCTGGTGAAGATGTTGATGGAGATTGACCCCCTCTCGATGAGAGGATCGTTGGTGATTACGATGGTGATGATTTCCTGCTCCGGGAGAGAAGTTTCCCCAGCATAACAGCTCTGCTAGAGCCCTAGATCGGTTCTGCCCAAGTTCCGCCTCGAGACGGCGGCTCTTTGTCCCAAAAGCTTCCCTCTGATTTTTTCAGGCCAAAACCCTCCATATAGGAGAATATGGGCACCGGGGCCTGCCAGGTGGCCCACAAGCCACAGGGGCGCGCCGAGAGGGGTAGGGCGCACCCCCCAGGCTTGTGGCCTCCTGGTGGGTCCCCTCTGGTATTTTCTTCGCCCAATATTTTTATATATTCCAAAATAATACTCCGTAAATTTTCAGGACTTTTGGAGTTGTGCAGAATAGGTCTCTCAGATTTGCACCCTTTCTAGTCCAGAATTCCAGCTGCCGGCATTCTGCCTCTTGATGTAAACCTTGTAAAATAAGAGAGAAAAGGCATAAGCATTGTACAAAAATAGGTAATAACAACCCATAATGCAATAAATATCAATATAAAAGCATGATGCAAAATGGACGTATCATCCAACGACCCAAGGGCCCCTTAATGCATGACTCCCTCACACTTCACCATCGAATAGATTTTCCACAAACTTGTCAAGTTGCTCCATGATGAATACATGATTGAAGTTATGAGGAGCATCACATTGGACTTCAGTTTGTGCAGCTGGAGCAGTTTGCACTTTAACTTGCTCGAAAGGAGGCATAGAAGCCAATAGTTGTGTCAAAGTGGGAGCAAATTTAGCAGCCTTTTCTTTTAGAACATCAGTTTGAGGAGCACTTGGCTTGGCAGAAGGAGCCTTGATTTGCTTCACCTTTGGCTTAGAAATTTGTTCGCCTGGTTTAGCTGTGCGGACAGGGGCATCAATTACCAAATCCTTCATGTTGATTGCGTCGGGATCAGGAGTTGTATCCACGTGATCTACCATAGTGACAGTGGTAGGTAGAGTTTTTCTCTTCATAATGATCTTCTTCGAAGGTGCTATTGGGACGGCATGAGCTCAAAGATCAAGCAATGTCGTAGAAGTTGTGATGTTCACTTGCTCGGAGAAAGAAGCTTGCACTTCTTCCCTTGTGAGTGGAGGATCATCTTGATCAGAGGAATTGCTTTCATCATTTCTAATAACTGGTTCAGCCGGCTTCTTCTTCGGTGTGCTCTCTTTCTTCAATACAGCTGAGCTGTGATCATGTTTGTGCTGTTTATGGTTAGAACGCCCTTCTGATTTTCCTTCATCCTTTTTCTTTTCAACTTCATCTTTGAGCAGGCAACAATTTTCTTCTTCACGAGCTCTTTCCTTTTCTGCCTTCTTATCTCTCTTCTTAGCTCTCTTTTCAGCATTCCTCTCTCTCTCTTAGCCTTTTCAACATTATAGGAGTCTGGAGTCTTACGAGATGACTCATGAGCAGTTGGTGAAGGCGGTGGTCTCTCCTGGGGATCACTAGCTAGAATGAGGCCAATTTCATGGCAGTCACCCCAAGGAGGATGAAAGGCAAAGTTCTTCACAAAATGAGGATGAACCATCTCATAGTTGACTCCTCTTGCGCACCCAGTGGCGTTGAATCTCTGCAGATGCCTTCTCTTGTCTTGTGTTGATTCTCCTGGAATAGTGTTATAGTTATCATAAGAGATATACTCACCCGAATATGTGAATGGTTGCCTGCCACTTTCTTCTTCTTCGGAGCATCTTCTTCTTGCTCGTTTGCATTTTGCTCAGATCTCTTTCATTTTCTAGTAGATGGGCCTACTGTTGGGCCCTTGGCATTTGGAGCTTTTGACTCATCCATTGTACCCATGATTACCTCTTCTTCATCAGCCATGCTCATTGGTCGAGCATAATCCTCAACTGATTGCATACACCTGTGAATGAGAATAGATACGAGGGAAAAATGGGGACAGGGTTACAAGTGCTCACATCAAATATTTTTTCAAATGAAAACATTTTGAAGAAGAATTAGATGCAGACTTTGAGAAATATTCCGTATGAAAGAAATGTATAGGATGAGCTAGTATGTCCGAAGACTATACTAGTCAGCATACTAAGCATTCCATTCGTGCGAGACTTAACACAAACCTTAGTTCTAAAAAATTTCAGATGCGAGGAACAACTATACAAAACACATCCACACAAGTTACCTAAGCAGTAAAGATCTAAGATATATGGTAAAATCGGAAGATAATAACCGTGGACGAACTCGAACATGATGAACGGAAGGACGAGTGCAAGCCACACATAACCTAGCTTTGTGATGTGCAGCAGCTACGGTGGCGCGGGGAAGAAGATGTCCCTCAGCAGCGAGGAAGATCTCCGGTGACCACTTTCCACAGTGAAGCGACGAAGGGATCATCGGCGTCGAGCTCAAGGAGGAGCGCTGCGGCGAGAGTTTTGGAGGAGACGGTGGCGAGGAGGAAGAGAAGTGAGCGAGGAAGAGGGGGTGATGCGGTTTTTATATGCGAATGGAAATAACCGCACATAGTGAATCCGATCGAGCGACCATAATCAAGAAGAAAACCTTCATGTGCCTTAGTTGCAAACTTGGAAGAATGATTCATATCAAGAATGTAGCAAGGTGCACAGAAAACATGTAAATAAGAAACATTTTGTTTCTTGCCAGTGATAAGATCTTATGAAGTTTTCTTAAGGAACTTGTGAAGATAAACACGATTGATAACATGACAAGCAATGTTAATAGCATCAGCCCAGAAGCAAATATGAGTTTTATACTCACTGAGCATTGTTCTCGTTCAACAACTCCATTCTGTTGGGGAGTGTATGCGGCAGAGAACTCATGAGTAATACCATTTTTATGGAGAAATTCATCGATGCGAGTATTTTTTAACTCAGTTCCATTGTCACTTCTGACTTCCTTAATTCGCACATCATATACATTCTGGGCCTTCTTGGCGAAACTTTTGAAGATATCTTGGGTGCAGGTTTTGTCTTTGAGGAAGAATACCCAAGTGTATCGAGAGAAATCATCAACAATAATGAGACCATAATGAGTACCACCAAAGCTTGCATAGTTTTGTGACCGAATAAATCCATATGAAGAATTTCCAGAGGTATTGTTGTGGTCATAGCAGTGTTTCATCAGTGATGCTTCTTGGCCATTTTACCAGCCTCACATGCAGCACAAAGACGATCCTTGTCGAATTTTACATCAGGAATGCCACAAAGATGTTTTTTCTTCACTAGGGTCTGAAAATTCCTCATACCCGCATGACCAAGCCTTCGGTGCCACAGCCAACCTTCGGTTGCTTTTGCAAGCAAGCAATTGGACCGAGGGACCCTTAAAGAAATCAACAATATATAGATCACCTTTTCTAATTCCATCAAATACGAAGGAATTATCAGAGGCCATGAAGACAATGCATTTGGATATTGAAAATAGAACTAGCATGCCTCGATCACATAGCTTGCCAACTGCCATGAGATTGAATCCAAGAGACTGAACAAGTAAACCATCATCAATGGACTTGTATTTGGATAGACAAATTTTACCTAGCCCAATTACCTTTCCATTGTTGTTGTCGTCGCCAAAAGTGATATACTTCAGAGGTGAAGCAGTTAAGTTGGGGTCGACAAACAATGACTTCTCTCTGGTCATATGACTAGTGCATCCACTATCCATTATCCATTAGGTAAAACCCAAAGACATAGTGCTGCAGAAGAATTAGGCTTTCTTCACCACCCACATCTTTGCAGGTGGCCTCGAAACAGTAGGGCGAGCAGGATATGCTTTCTTTTGGTAAACATAATTGTTGCACGAGGAAGTGTCACTACTAGGAAAATGCTTACCAGTAGCGCGGGCACCAGCGCTACTACTACGGCGCTACAGCTATTTTGTAGCAGTAGCGCGTTTTTAGGCCAGCGCTACTGGTAAGTTCAAGTACTAGTAGCGTTTTTTCAGGCCCGCGCTACTGCTAACATTTATGTTTTTTTAGCATTTTGGCGATGTACATGTTTAAACAGATATATCTTTTATACAATAACAACTCATCATGAACTAGTCTGTTTAAATAGCATATTCATTACCACTTGTCATCACCATCAAACAATGTTCATCAATGAGACATCATATAACAAGTTGGTCACTAGTCATAATCACAACTCCTCCTCATCATCATCAACTCTAACACATTGTAGCACATAATAACACATTCTAGCTACGACCTACTCCTCTCATAGGACCTACTCTACCCTCTCTTAGGTAAAATATCATAAAACAAGATAGGCATTGATGCTCCATTAAGGAAAATTGACTCTCCATAATAAAGAACGGAGCTCATCTTGTCTCCAAGTCTTGGCCTACACACAATGTTGCTTCCAAGTAGCCCTCTACGATGGTTCAAACATTTTTTGAAATCATCTATTATCATGGATTCCTCGCTTTTATAAATCCGGTATGGACAGGAGTGATGTGGATACTGCGGCTGACCTGGCCGTGGTGGCCGTAAGCTCATAACATTAACGCGACCTCTCGTCAACATCAGATGAGGCACACAATCCATCAGGATTTTCTGTTCAAAAACATAGTAATAACTTTGTAGTTAGCAATATAGTTTAGTTTTAGAAGAATTTATGCAAAAGATGCACGGATGTCGTAATAGTAGAAAATCTTACCATGATATCTCCATTGATGTTACTGTAGGTCAACACATTCACTAGTGGCACGTATTGACCATAATGTGGAGGAGTTTGATAATAGCTATTGTAATTGTCAATATCAGTAAAAAAATGCGATCAGACCATCTTGCTCCTTATAAGTTAATTGTGCTTCATCATTGTAGTAGTAGGTTCTGTCTACCATTTTCCATACATTTTTTGAAGAATGAAAATAAGCTGTCAATGGAAATAAACTGTCAAATATTTTGAAATAAACAATATAAATTACTTAGTAAATATGTTTAAGAAACTCACACAGAAGTAGAACTGGAAGCGTGTCAACAAGGACCCAAATGGTCATATTATTTTCGTCGATGTCAGGATCACCAAGATCGAAGGTGAGAAGCATACCCTCATGAAAATCATACGCCTTGCAAAGGGCTTCCCAATTCAGGCAACCAAAATTGATTTCTTCAGAACATCACAAAGTGTTTGATGCCCTTTGAGAGATTTGAACATTCCTTTCTGAAGAAGATCCTTCAACCTAGCATTTTCATCAGAAACAGAACCATTTTCCTCGACCGAGGGGTTAGCATTCATAGATGATTCAACATTGGTTCGTTCAAGGAATTTTAAAAAAGGTGGCACAAACACTTCAGGTTTTATCCTTAAGTTGTTAGGTGAGAAGAGAATTTTCCCTCATCAAGTCATCATGAGCCTCTCTCAGCGACTCGAGTTCCTGTTTCCTTTTCAGGCAATCATAGGTCAATCTCTCATGGTCATCTGAGAGGAAATCATGATGAGTTTATAGTTCTTCCAGTCGTGACTTGAGAGTGGAATACTCTTCAGTCAGCAACTAATTTTTCTCCATCTCCTCAACCAATAACCCTTCAGATTTCCTAAGGGTTTTCTCAATTTTCTCAAGAGAGTTTTGTTGAATATTTGCAATTTTGATCAATTTAGCATGGTCATCCTCATCGAAAGAATATTGTTCACTAGAGTGAACCTTGTGATGATTGGAGGATACCTTTTCCTTTGAGGCTTTTGCCATGAAGCACTAGGCAGGAGATTCATTATCGCTTGATGGATTCCCAAAGAAGTTTGTTGCAGGGAAGGAAGCATATGCTATGCTAGCCATGCCAGAGTCAGAATCCTTATCGGATTCATCAGCTTCTTTGAAGTATGATGATTCTTCTTCGTCAGAATCCATTCCTTGCCGATGTACGCCTTAACTCTACTCATTTTGGTCTAACAGCCTTGGAGTTTAAGTATGTCTTCAGTGAGCTACAAGTGGCATCTCAAGATTCCCATATTCGATGGGACGAACTACCCCTTCTGGAAGGAGAAGATGAAGATCCGTCTCTGAGAAAATACCTTCCAGCAAGAGACTATGATCTTCTCTGCTATGAGAGATTTGTCTCAGACCGAGTTAGCATTACTTGTTCCTCAAGTAGTGTTACTGTTGCTCCAAAATCCGACTGTTGTAAACATGTCGGTTGGTGATACGTCTCCAACGTATCTATAATTTTTTATTGTTTCATGCTATTATATTATCCATTTTGGATGTTTTATATGCGTTAATATGCTATTTTATATTATTTTTGGTGCTAACCTATTAACCTACAGCCTAGTGCCAGTTTATGTTTTTTCCTTGTTTTTGAGTTTTACAGAAAGGGAATATCAAATGGAGTCCAAACGGAATAAAACATTTGCGGTGATTTTTCTTGGACCAGAAGACACCCGTAGGACTTGGAGAGGGGGGCAGAAGGTTCCTGAGGAGGCCACAAGTCTGCCAGGCGCACCCCAGGGGGGCGCCCTGATGGCTTGTGGGCCACCCGGAGGTCTCCTAACCCTAATCTTTACACTATAAATTCCCAAATATTCCGAAACCATCAGAGGCATCCACAAAAATACTTTTCCACCGCTGCAAGCCTCTGTTCCAGTGAGATCCCATCTTCGTGCCTTTTCCGGCACCGTGTCGGAGGGGATTCAATCACGGAGGGCATCTACATCAACCTTATTGCCCTTCCGATGAAGCGTGAGTAGTTTACCATGGACCTACGGGTCCATAGCTGGTAGCTAGATGGCTTTCTCTCTCTCTCTTTGATCTTCAATACAATGTTCTCCTTGATGTTCTTGGAGTTCTATCCGACATAATATTCTTTTGATGTGTGTTTGCGAGATCCGATGAATTGTGGATTTATGATCAGATTATCTATGAATATTATTTGAGTCTTTTCTGAACTCTTTTATGCATGATCAAATATCTTTTTATTTCTCTTTGAATTATCGGTTTGGTTTGGCCAACTAGATTGGTTTTTCTTGCAATGAGAGAGGTGCTTGCTTTTGTGTTCAATCTTGCGGTGTCCTCACCCAGTGACATAGTAGGGGTAGCAAGGCACGTATTGTATTGTTGCCATCAAGGGTAAAAAGATGGGGGTTTCATCATCTTGCTTGAGTTTATCCCTCTACATCATGTCATCTTACTTAAGGCGTTACTCTGTTCTTATGAACTTAATACTCCAGATGCATGCTGGATAGCGGTCTTTGTGTGGAGTAATAGTAGTAGATGCAGAATTGTTTCGGTCTACTTGACACGGAAGTGATGCCTATATTCATGGTCATTGCCTTGGATATCGTCATAACTTTGTGCTTTTCTATCAATTGCTCGATAGTAATTTGTTTACACACCGTATGCTTTCTTTCAAGAGAGAAGCCTCTTGTGAAACCTATGGCCCCTGAGTCCATTTTCCATCATATATTTTCAGATCTATAAACCAAAAAACCCGAAAATACCTTGCTGCAATTTATTCATATTTACTTTAGTGTGCCTTTTTATTTATCTTTTATACCTATCTCTATTAGATGTCACTCTTATTCGTGACCGTGAAGGGATTGGCAACCCCTTTTTCACGTTGTGTGCAAGTGTGTGTTAGTTTGTGCAGGTGCATAGATTGGAGACCTGCTTGTGCCTCCTACTGGATTGATACCTTGGTTCTTAACTAAGAGAAATACTGAGGGAATAATCAACATCAACACAAGCTCAAGATGTAGCAGGAAGAATTTCTGGCACCGTTGTCAGGGAGGTTCTACATCAAGCCTACTAAGTACCGATCATAAACTCTCATCCCTTGCACTTACATTATTTTCCATTTGCCTCTTGTTTTCCTCTCCCCCACTTCTAAAATGTTTTCAGAAATACACAAAAATATTGTCCTTTTATTCGCCATTCTTTCATTCGTCTTTTTCGTTTGCTTTTGTTTGCTCGTTTGCTAGATTGCTTCCTTTGTCATGATGTCTCAAGAAAATACCAAATTGTGTGACTTTTCCAACACTAATAATAATTATTTTAGGAGTACTCTGATTTCTCCTGCCACTAGTGCAGAATCTTATGAAATTAATGCCGCTTTGTTGAATCTTGTTATGAAAGAGCAATTTTCCAGCCTTCCTAGTGAAGATGCTGGATCCCATCTAAATACTTTCATTGAGCTGTGTGATATGCAAAAGAAAAAAGATGTGGGTAATGATATTATTAAATTGAAGCTATTTCCATTCTCACTACGAGATCGTGCTAAAACATGGTTTTCATCTTTCCCTAAAAATAGTATTGATTCATGGAACAAGTGTAAAGATGATTTTTATTTCCAAGAATTTTCCTCCCGCTAAGATCATCTCCCTTAGGAATGATATAATGAATTTTAAGAAACTTGATCATGAACATGTTGCCCAATCTTGGGAGAGGATGAAATTGATGATAAGAAATTTCCCTACTCATGGTTTAAGTTTATGGATGATCATACAATTTTTTTATGCCGGATTGAATTTTGCATGTAGAAATCTTTTAGATTCTACCACGGGAGTTACTTGTATGGAAATTACGTTAGGAGAGGCTACTAAACTCCTAGATAATATTATGGCTAATTACTCTTAATGGCATACTTAAAGATCTTCTACTAGTAAAAAAGTGCATGTGTTTGAAGAAATAAATACTTTGAGTGGAGAGATGAATGAACTTATGAAATTGACTGCTAGTAAGAGTGCTCCTATTGATCCTAATGATATGCCTATGTCCACTTTTATTGAGCATAATAATGAATCTATGGATGTGAATTTTTTTGGTAGGAACAATATTGGTAATAACGCATATAGAGGTAATTTCAACCCTATGTTGTTTCCTAGTAATTCCTCTAATAATTATGGTAATTCCTACAAAAATTCTTATGGAAATTATAATAAAATATCCTCTGATCTTGAGAACAATATTAAATATTTCATTAGTTCTCAAAAGAATTTTAATGCTATGGTTGAAGAAAAATTGTTGAAGATTGATGATTTGGCTTTGGTCCCGAGCATTATATTACTGTATCTCTGAAATCTATTAAAATTTCTATTGATGAATGCAAAGGAAGAACCACTAGGATGCGTGCTAAGAGAGATTAGTTTGTAAAAGCGTGTTCTTCTAGGTTTTGTGAAAATAATGATGAAGATCTTAAAGTAATTGATGTGACTCCTATTGAATCTTTGTTTTCTAATATAAATTATGATAAAGATGGGACTAGAGATGAGTCAACTTTATCTAGAAGGCGTCCCAATAATTTGGAGTTCAAAATCTTAATGAAAAATTGATAAAAGTGGGATGGGAGAGGTCAAAACTTTAACTAGCGATAAACCCACTCTTTTGGATTTCAAGGATTTTAATTATGATAATTGTTCTTTGATAGATTGTATTTCCTTGTTACAATCCATGCTTAATTCACCGCATGCTTATAATCAAAATAAAGCTTTTACTAACCATGTCGTTGATGCTATGATGAAATCTTTTGAAGAAAAACTTGAGTTGGAAGTTTCTGTCCCTAGAAAGCTTTATGATGAGTGGGAACCTATAATTAAGATTAAAAACAAAGATTATGAGCATAATGCTTTGTGTGATTTGGGTGCTACTGTTTCTGTCGTGGATTTGTCACGGAATATGTCCTTTGTGTTAGGACTTAGTCATGAGGCCAACACATCTATGTGGTAGCTTGAGAGGGGTTGAGCGGGACGAGAGACGCGAGGTTTTACCCAGGTTCGGCCCCTCGCGGTGGAGGTAAAAGCCTAAATCCTGCTTCATTGATATTGATGATGATCACGATTACAAGGGTGCTCTATCTCAAGAGCTATTGATTTGTTTGTCTAAACCTAACTTGTCAAACTTGTGAAACTTGTCAATCTTGGGGTGCCCTGCGCTCCTTATATAAGTTGAAGGGCGGCTTACATGACTAGTCCTATTAGGATTAGGATTACTTTATTACAAGTGGAGTCCTAGTCTTGCTTCCTTCTTAAGGGAATATTCCTTATGCCTTCCTCTTAAGTCGGCCCAGCATAGCTTGAGCCGGACTTCCATGAACTACCTTCTTGGCCACCGGGTCTTGTCGCTCCTCTGACCCGCCTGCCGGGTCACCAATGAGTCACCTGACTCGCCCGGGTCATCAGTGAGTGGCGAGATCTGGGAGGGTCACTTAGTGAGTCGCCAAGTCAGGGCGGGTCACCAGTGAGTCGCCAAGTCCGTCTGGGTCATGCCGCGGGGTATATCCTCGACATTAGCCCCTAGTTTAATTTGGATTTATCCATGTTAAACTGACCCTTCAAAATAAACACAAGAACAAATTTGACAGGTTGTGCTCCGGGTTAAAAATTCTTGTAAGACGGCACCTGATCATCCTGAAGTCCTTGTCATTTCCTTCTTCTAAAATGTCCAGGTCAATAGACCAGCTTCATAATCAATTTTCTAACATTGGTTTCTCACGGAAAAATATTGTGAAGAATAATTCATTTGATTCAGCTCCCAATGCTTAACAAAAATATTGGTCTTGAAATACTCATCCGATTTTCAGCCGGCTTGAAGATGTAGAACTTGTCGGTTTATCATTGCCAAAATTGCCGGTTTGTAAATATTGATGGCACTGGGTCATAGTTGTTGCTAACATCAAGCTTGAAAATGTACCTCTCTTATACATATATGTATATATATCACTTGTATCCCCCAAGTCTTAAGAAGGGAGCGTAGTAACAGCTTAAGACTTGCTTCAATATAAATGTTGCAACCTTAAAGAAATCTAGGTTGTTCATCTCAATCACTAGTCAAAACTGAATATTCCACATATGTAGCCCCCAAGTGCTGGGTTGTCATGCTTGCAGCAACCTGGGACTTGTAATTGCCTTATGCTCATAAAAACTTCAACCAGTGTAGCCCCCAAGGGCCGGGTCATTATGCAATAATTAGCAGGGACTTTGTAGGTATAATCATGTAGATTTGAGCAGTAAATAACACCAAATGATGTAGTTCCCAAGTTTCGGGTTACCTTTGATAGGAGCAATTAGTAGCCCCCAAGGACCGACTCATCACATTGTGACGGGTCGGGTCTTCAATAAGGCAAGTTAAAAATGACCTTGCCTTAGCCCCCAAGTGTCATGGTGCATGCTTGCAGCGACATGGGACTTCCATATTTGATATAATCATGATTTGAATAACGTAGCCCCCAAGTGCCGGGTTGTAACCTTGCAACGACTCCAGACTATTCCTTCCATTGTAGAATAAATCATATCCATTGATAAAATAATAGCCATTGCGCTGAAACAACTTTGAAAACCTCAATCATAATACTAGTTATTGATAACCATAATAAAAATCCAACCATGTTGGCTATTCAAGATTTGAATAATATAATCCGGTATGAAAACCTCAATCATTCAATATCATCATGACAGTCCAACCAAGTTTGGCTATTAGAGATGTGAATACCTTATCGGTTGACAAGTAAGTCCGGAGTTGAAATACTCGGTGGCTCTTGGCCAACAGCGACTTAATGCGCATTCATTCTAAGCTGGAAATTTTATAACCCGGTGTCTTATAGCCTTTGAGAAAATCAAGAATGGATAACCCTTTTGAAACATCAATTTTGATGATGAGCTTGAATTTATATGACATAGTTCTGCAAATCCTGCATAGAGTCTAAACAACATATGCCCTGGCGATTTAACATCAAAAGCCAGGGCGGGTAACAACCCAAGTATAATATAGTCTTATGCAATTATAGAAAAGACTAGCATTAAGGCCATTCAAGCCTAAACATACTGGCAACTTAAAGTTAAAAGCCAAGGCAGGGTTATCAAACCTCGCATATTCATATAACAAGGAAACATACCTGCAGAATTAACTTATACTGCCGGCTTACATTGCCATATCCAGTTAAGGTAACAATCCAATGATATATAAGCGCATAATTCCAATGGCGCAATTCAAAATATACCGGCGACTTAACGTCCAAAGCCAGGGCCGGTTTAATCACACCCTTATATAATCATAACAAAATATCATACCTGTGATATGTGATTAAACTGCTGGCTTACCATACTAAAGTAGTTAGGGTGATAACCCAAAATTTAGAAGACAATACTTCCAAGTACTTAATATCATCATATGTTGCCAGTTCATCATATACCTATGTTTGAGATGTGCTGTGCAACAGACTCTCTTTGGTCTTTGTAACCCGGTCATTAAGCCTCCAAGTAGGTTAGAGCTATACTCATATGAAGTTATAATACTGGCTTGATAGCCAAAATCCCAAGGTAACCAGAGCTGTGCTCTTATGAAATTATCATATTGGCTTGATAGCCGAATTACCAAGGTAATCAGAGCTGTGCTCTTATGAAATTATCATATTGGCTTGATAGCTGAATTGCCAAGGTAATCAGAGCTGTGCTCTTATGAAATTATCATATTGGCTTCCTAGCCGAATTACCAAGGTAATCGGAGCTGTGCTCCTATGAAATTATCATATTGGCTTGATAGCCGAATTAGCAAGGTAATCAGAGCTGTGCTCTTATGAAATTAACATATTGGCCTGATAGCCGAATTAAGAGGGTAGTAACGCTATGTTCTCTTTGGTGAATACACCTATGATTGAACAGGAAGCCCCCAAGTTATTCGTAAGAACGGCGTTGCACCGAATCAAGAGGGATATTCACAGCTATGCTCAATGAGCAGGAAACCCCCAAGTGACCTTTTTGTAATGATGAGCCCATAAAGCAGGATACCCATGTTTGAACCGTGCATCATGGCAACAAGTTCTCTTTGGCAACCTTTAATTTTTCTGAGAACTCGAACTTTGCGAGAGATGACTTTTTTGAACCGGAATTTTAAACTGGATATTTGAGAGCTTCAAAGCTTTGCGACAAAACAGATTTCCCTTGAGCCAGATTTTGAACCAGAATCTTCTCCTGATAACCCGGAGCTCTTCTATTGAGTCGGAGCTTTATAATTGCTAGCCATTTTATAAGCTAGAAATCTTCTGACGACCTTTAAATTTTTTCACCAATAGGCAGTAGCCTCCAGGGCCGGGTTAATTTCCCTCAAATGACCCGGAGTTCTTGAATTCACTAAAACCGGCCAATTTTGCCAGTCATGTCTGTGTAGCCCCCGAGTCTTAAGATGACTCGAGGAGTTGTCTTGAGATTCTCCATATTTGACCGTGATATAAACCAGTATGAGTCATTCAATAACTCAGTGATATAGTAACCCCTTTTGCAGTAGACAATTTGTCCTGCATTGGTGAACTTACAAGCCAGAGTAATTGCTCTTTTAAAGAAAGCAATATGTAATATAAAAATATACTGAATAGATTTCACCTGATACGGCAAGCCAATAGTCATCCACCGTGGAGTTGATGATCCCGACGATGAAGCTTAAATCAATCATGGGTGAGTCGGCCTTGTGCACAGACAGATGAGTCAGCCATGGCGTTATAAGCCAGTGCAGTCAGGAGAGTCAATCGCAGGCACGGTAACCCGCACAGACAGCGAGTCAATCACAGGCGCGGTCTCAGCAAGTTGATGTTGATTGAGATGCACGGGTGGCGGCTTGCGCATACCCGTTCAACAGCAAGCGGGCGCGGACGCCGGTGCATTATGATGCTACGCATACTTCATAGGCATAGCATGGCACCACCTTGATAATGAATCATTATCCTGCACATAAAAATATATAGATCAAAGTAATTGTTCTCTGATAGAAACAATATGTGTTAATAAAATAGACTTAGATGGATATCACCTGATTTGTTCGGACGACCGATGGTCAATATATATAGTGTCTGTGAGTAATTTTTCAACACAGTTGCTGACCACTTTGACTTTTCTTCAAAACCAGTCCCTCTTATCCCTTTTAGTAGGAATCGGGCGGCTCAGCAGTCGAAGGAAAGCAGCAGGTGACCAGTGAGGCAGAAGCGGCCATCGCAGCAACTTGGAGTGGCAGGCGTCTCGATGGGATGGAGCCCCTGCAACAAGGTGGCTCGGGCCGTGGACACGGCGGGTCATAATAATGGAGGCGGAGCTTGCCACCGCGGCTTAGAGCAGCAGGGCGGCTCAGCGACCCAGAGCGATGCAACTTGGCGATGGTGTCTTGAAACCGACAACAGAGATAAACAGAGGAGGCTCCACTGGTGGTTCCTTGAGGCCGCGGAGACATGCCGGTTTAACTTGAAGGCGAGGCGAGGCCGATGGACCGGTGTTGGTGAGTTGGAGCAGCAAAGCGGGACTGTAGTGGTCAGTCACAACAGCTCGACGACGGCAGCTGAAGCAGGCCGCGCTAGCGAGGACAACCCGATAGTGTGGCTGCGAGTCTCAGTTGTGGAGGCATCCGATGTGAGCTGAGACAGCCGGCGGCTTAAGGAAAACTTGCGGCACAGCAGCCAAGGCAGCCATGGATCAACAAGGGTGGAGACGGTGACTTGGCAGAGCCACGGGGGCAATGGTGAATATCTGGGTCGAGGCTGCAATGGGGGAATGATGCATCGGCAATGGCAGAGCCGCAACAGCATAGGAGCGGCGGGTCGACATAGGCTGAGCCAGCTAGCGGCGAGACTAACCGGCTAAAGGTGCACGACTCTGTAGTGGACGCAATGATTTGTAGCGCGGGTGGCTCTGGGCCGCGTCGATTGCTAAAGCAAGGCTGCAGCCGACGCGGGTGTCGCAGGCACGTGGAGACAGGTCGCTGTGATGAGAGTCTGGCAAGATGGGTCAACGAGGAAGCAACTTGCGACAGCAGTGGCCTCGAGGCGGAACCGGCGGTTTACTGGTGGTGGCTTGAAGGTGCGGTAGGTTGGCGATGCTCCGGCTGCGAGGCGTGGTGCAGGCGAAGATGGACTGGCGTAGCGAGGCGCGGACCACAGCCGTAAAAGAGAAATCCAAGTCATCGAGGCAGTTCAGAAGCGAGGCGAGGCTGCATGGCGATAGTAGTTTGAAGAATCCGGGCTGTACCATCTCTAGATCGTGGCCCCTTTTTTTGTAAACCGTGCTAGTGCTAGTACTAGCAGTAATTCACCTCTTCCAATTGGGCCCAGGTTTTGGTTTCCTTTGTCTTGTACCCAGAATCTCTTGTGTGGCTCTTTTTTTCCTTTTGGAATTCTTTCCATCGCTAGAGTCAATCTCCATTGGATCAAGTAATTCATTTTTAGAAATTAGCATCTACGCTCGTCTAGGGCGAGTCAAGGCAGGAGGCTGGAGTTTAATAAATCACCTTGGAACAAACATCGAGAGGTGGATTGACCACAACCCGGCGGATCGAACAGAACTACCACCGCGGAATTTTTCCTGTCCGTCTCAGCGTAGCAGCGGCTGTTTGGGTCCAACCCTGAAATCTTTGTCTCGATCTTGTACCCGTCGTTCCTTACCATCTGTGCTGGCTGACCTGGCTGACGAATTGGATGTTGAGGCAGGTCCTTCCCAACTGGCGCTTTTTTATTAGGGAAAACATGAACTTTTCGATCCCTTGGAAAATCCCTCCAAGAACTCAACACCACCATGCGCGGGCCCCACGATGGGCGCCAACTGTCGTGGATTTGTCATGGCAGATGTCCTTAGTGTCAGGACTTCGTCATGAGGCCAAGGCATCTATGTGGTAGCTTGAGAGGGGTTGAACGGGATGAGAGACGCGATGTTTTACCCAGGTTCGGCCCCTCACGGTGGAGGTAAAAGCCTAAATCCTGCTTCATTGATATTGATGATGATGATCACGATTACAAGGGTGCTCTATCTCGAGATCTATTGATTTGTCGGTCTAAACCTAACTTGTCAAACTTGTGAAACTTGTCAATCTTGGGCTGCCCTGCCCCTCCTTATATAAGTTGAAGGGGCGGCTTACATGACTAGTCCTATTAGGATTATGATTACTCTATTACAAGTGGAGTCCTAGTCTTGCTTCCTTTGTAAGGGAATATTCTGTATGCTTTCCTCTTAAGCCGGCCCACCGTAGCTTGAGCCGGACTTCCATGAGCCGCCTTCTGGGACATCGGGTCTTGTCACTCCTCTGACCCGCCTGCCAGGTCACCAATGAGTCACCTGACTCGGCCGGGTCATTAGTGAGTGGAGAGATCCGGGCGGGTCACTTAGTGAGTCACCAAGTCAGGGCGGGTCACCAGTGAGTTGCCAAGTCTAGCCGGGTCATATATCCGGCTGGGTCATACCGCGGAGTATATCCCCGACAATTTCCACGATTCCGAAAACTTTATGTGATGTGCTAGGTTTCCATAAACTTATTGACTGTTCTTTGAATTTGCATCTTGTGGATTCCACTATTAAGAAACCTATGGGAATTATTAATGATGTTCTTATTGTTACAAATAGAAATTATGTTCCCGTAGATTTTATTGTGGTTGATATAGATTGCAATCCTACATGTCCAATTATTCTTGGTACACCTTTCCTTAGAACAATTGGTGCAATTATTGACATGAAAGAAGGAAACATTAGATTTCAATTTCCGTTAAGGAAGGGCATGGAACAATTTCTAAGAAAAAAAATTATGTTGCCATATGAATCTATTATGAGGGCTACTTATGGATTTAATACCAAATATAACAATACCTAAATCTATGTTTTATTCCTCGTTAAACAATAGCGCTTGTTGGGAGGCAACCCAATTTTATTTTGTGTTTCTTGTTTTTGGTTATGTTTTTCAATAAATACACATTATTACTTATGTAGTAATTGTTTTTTGGTGTTTTAATTAGTGATTGAGCCAAGTAAGACCTTTGGGATGGTCAACGGTGCAAAAGTTTCTGTTTTTCAGCAAAATCAGATCAACTATCACCATAGACCATCCGAAAGGTATTACAAGGCACAAACACTAAATAAAACACAATTAGTACGGAGGTAATAATGTATATTTATTGAAAAGTATAACCAAAAACAAAAATAACAAAAATAAAATTGGGTTGCCTCCCAACAAGCGCTATTGTTTAACGCCCCTAGCTAGGCATAAAACCTAGATCTAGGTATTCTCATCTTTGGTATGCAATCCATAAGTAGCCCTCATAATAGATTCATATGGCAAATTAATTTTGTATCTTGGAAAGTGTTCGATGCCTTCCTTAGTGGAAACTGAAATCTAATGTTTCCTTATTTCATATCAATAATTGCACGAATCGTTCTAAGGAAATGTCTGCCAAGAATAATAGGACATGTAGGATTGCGATCTATATCAAGCACAATAAAATCTACGTGCACATAATTCCTATTTGCAACATTAAGAACATCATTAATCCTTCCCATAGGTTTCTTAATAGTGAAACCCGCTAGATGCAAATTCAAAGAACAACCATCCAATTTGTGGAAACCGAGCACATCACATAAAGTTTTCGGAATAGTGGAAACAATAGCAGCCAAATCACACAAAGCATTGCACTCATAATCTTTAATTTTAATCTTAATAGTAGGTTCCCACTCATCATAAAGCTCTCTAGCGATAGAAACTTCCAATTCAAGTTTTTCTTCAAACGATTTGATCATAGCATCAATGATATGTTTAGTAAAAGCTTTATTTTGATTACAAGCATGAGGTGAAGTAAGCATGGAATTCAACAAGGAAATAAAATATATCATAGAAAAAATTATCATAAGTAAAGTTCTTTAAATCCAAAAGATTGGGTTCATTGCTACTTAAAGTTTGGACCTATCCAATCACACTTTTGTCAATTTTTTCATTAAGATCTTCACCCTCCAAATTATTGGGACGCCTTCTAGCTAAAGTTGAGTCATCTCTAGTCCCATATTTATCAAGATTTATATTAGCAAACAAAGATTCAATAGGAGTAACACCAATCACTTTAAGATCTTCATCATTATTTTTAGAAAAACTATAAGAACATGCTTTTACAAACCACTCTCTCTTTGCACGCATCCTAGCAGTTCTTTCTCTACTTTCATTAATAGAAACTTGAATAGATTTTAGAGATTCATTAATATAAATCTTGGGAGTCATGGATCTAATCTTAAAAGAATCAATCTCATGAGGAATTCTATGAATTTTCCTAGCCAAATCATCAATTTTAAGCAATTTTTCTTCAACCATAGCATATAAAATCTTTTGACAATTAATGAAATCTTTAATATTGTTCTCAAGATTGATGTCTACTACACAACTTTATTCTTGTAGACTCTTCTTGGGCCTCCAAGCACAAAGTTTTGGAGGACAATAGAAATTTTCCCTCAAGTGGAAGACCTAAGGTTTATCAATGCATGGGAGGTGTAGGATGAAGATGGTCTCACTCAAATAACCCTTCAAAAATAATAAAAAGTCTCTTGTGTCCCCAACACACCAAATACAATGGTAATTTATATAGGTGCACTAGTTCGGCGAAGAGATGGTGATACAAGTGTAGTAATGATAATATATATTGATTTTTGTAATAGGAATAATAAAAGAACATCAAGGTAGCAAGTAACAAAAGTGAGCACAAATGGTATTGAAATGCTTGAAAATGAGGCCTAGGGTCCGTACTTTTGCTAGTGCAATCTCTCAACAATGCTAATATAATTGGATCATATAACCATCCCTCAATGTGCGATGAATAATCACTCCAAATTCCTTATGTAGCAGAGAACATAAGAAGTTGTTTGTAGCTATTCTTTTCGATCGATCTATCCAAGAGTTCGTACTAAAATAACACCAAACTTCTCCTTTCCGATCGATCTATCAAGAATTCATACTAACATAACACCAAGTTATTCTTTCCGATCGATCTATCAAAAATTCAGATTGATAATACTCAATCCAACACAAAGAACCTCAAATAGTGCCCCAAGATTTCTACCGGAGATACAAAGATGAGAACGTGCATCAACCCCTATGCATAGATGACCCCAATGCAACCTTGGGAATCCGTGAGTTGAATGCCAAAATGCACATCAAGTGAATCAATATGATACCCCGTTGTCACCACAGGTATCGAAAGCAAGACATACATCAAGTGCTCTCAAATCCGTAAAAGTATTCAATCCGATATCAATGAAATCTCAAGGGAAAACTCAATTCACAACAAGATAGAGAGGGTAAAACACCATATGATCCAACTATATTAACAAAGCCTACGATACATCAAGATCATGACATCTCAAGAACATGAGAGGGAGAGAGATTAAACACATAGCTATTGGTACAGACCCTCAACCCCGAGGGTGGACTACTCCATCCTCATCATGGTGGCCGCTGGGATGATGAAGATGGCCACCGGTGATGATTTCCCCATATGAAGGGTGCCAGAATGGGGTCTAGATTGTTTTTTCATGGCTACAGAGGCTTGCAGCGGCGGAGCTTCTGATCTAGGGTTATTTATGAAGGTTTCTCTATTTATAGGATTTTTCAGCGTTGGAATCACACGAAGATGGGCCTCAAGGTGAGCACAACCCACCTGGGCGCGCCTGGGCCTCAATGCGTGCCCAGGTATCTTGTGCTCACCTCCTTGACCTTCTGGTCCTCCCATGAAGCTTCTAGTGCCTCTTTTGTTCCAAAAAAATCGTCAAAAAGTTTCATTGCATTTGGAGAACTTTTATTTCTGCAAAAAAACAACACCATGGAAGTTCTGTTGAAAACAGCATTAGTCCGAATTAGTTCCATCCAAATCATACCAAAACCATATAAAATCGTTGTAAACATGGCATGAATACTTCATATATTATAGATACGTTGGAGACGTATCAGCATCCCCAAGCTTAATTCCTACTCGTCCTCGAGTAGGTAAATGATAAAAGAAATAATTTATGAAGTGTGAATGCTAGCAAAGTGCATAAGTTTGATCAATAATAATTTCAATCACTTTTCCTAGCATCATAATAGGAACTTTTCTCATAAAACTCATTATGTTAAAGTGGATGACGTAAGGTTTATTAATGCATGGGAGGCGTAGGATGAAGATGGTCTCTCTCAAATAACCCTTTGAAAAATAATAAAAAGTCTCTTGTGTCCCCAACACACCAAATACAATGGTAATTTATATAGGTGCACTAGTTCGGCGAAGAGATGGTGATACAAGTGTAGTAATGATAATACATATTGATTTTTGTAATAGGAATAATAAAAGAACAGCAAGGTAGCAAGTAACAAAAGTGAGCACAAATGGTATTGAAATGCTTGAAAAAGAGGCCTAGGGTCCGTACTTTCGCTAGTGCAATCTCTCAACAATGCTAATATAATTGGATCATATAACCATCCCTCAATGTGCGATGAAGAATCACTCAATATTCCTTATCTAGCGGAGAACATAAGAAGAAGTTGTTTGTAGCTATAATTTTCGATGGATCTATCCGAGAGTTCATACTAAAATAACACCAAAGTTATCCTTTCTGATCGATCTATCAAGAGTTCGTACTAAAATAACACCAATTTATTCTTTCTGATCGATCTATCAAGAGTTCGTACTAACACAGCACCAAAAGAAATTCAGATCAATAATACTCAATCGAACACAAAGAACCTCAAATAGTGCCCCAAGATTTCTATCGGAGATACAAAGACGAGAACGTGCATCAACCCCTATGCATAGATTACCCCAATGCCACCTTGGGAATCCGCGAGTTGAGTGCCAAAATGCACATCAAGTGAATCAATATGATACCCCGTTGTCACCACAGGTATCCATAGCAAGATATACATCAAGTGCTCTCAAATCCATAAAAGTATTCAATTCGATAACAACAAAATCTCAAAAGGAAAACTCAATTCGCAACAAGATAGAGAGGGGAAAACAGCATATGATCCAGCTATATTAACAAAGCCTGCGATATATCAAGATCATGACATCTCAAGAACAAGAGAGAGAGAGAGATTAAACACATAGCTATTGGTACAAACCCTCAGCCCCAAGGGTGGACTAGTCCCTCCGCATCATGGTGGCCGCCTGTAGCGACCCGACCTCAAACGGTCAAGTCTATGGGCTTCAGTGTCATCCCTAGATCGGTAATGCTGACACACAGTACTCGAAGGATTTATAACAAAGTAGCAATAACACACTTATTACATAGAATGTCTCAAAAGAGAACTTATTACAATAAATTTGGCTTAAGACCATCTACTACGATAACAGCGGAAGGCTTGGAAGATAAAGTGAGTCCATCAACTCCAACGGCATAGCTGAGCTGCACGGCAACGACCTAACGAACCTTATTCCTCGTCTGAAAAGACTGCAACATGATACGTTGTAGCCCGAAAACGGGTCAGCACATGGAATATGCTGGCAATATAACACAGTAGAGCAAGAACAGCATAATGCTATCACTACATGCATATTTGGTTGGTCGAAAGCTCTATGGTTATAGTTTTTGCGAAAAGCCAATTTTTTCCTACAACAAAGGAATAGATTTTAATTTAACTATCATGGTAGTTGAAACATCATTGAGAAGGTTCCTCCAACTCAATCCCAATTAAAATAATTATCAACCCAACAATAATAATTTAGAGTGATGAGATACTTAAGATACTCCAAGTACTAGATACTCAAGATTGTCCATAACCAGGGACACAGCTAACCATGATTAGATTGTACACTCTGCAGAGGTTTGCGCACTTTTCCCCGCAAGACTCGATCGCCTCCGTTGGATTTCTCGCACTACATGGTGTTTGAGAAACGGATGACCGAGACACAGTCTTTCAGAAACATTAACACTCTACTCCGGGCAGACCATACCAAACCTTCAACCCTCTGCCTGCTGATCCACCTCTTCAAGATCTTCACGTAACTTACTCAACTATGCTAGAGCCCATAATAGCTTGTGGCTGCACATGGAAGTTTCTAGCATGAAATTATCTCAGTTCTCTTTGAGCCTGGGTGGCGGTCCATAGGAAAATCACACGGAACCCCGGGATTTCCAAAAATACAGGCAACACTGGATTCTCCAGGTGCCTCAATCCACCCAGATGTGTATTCAAGTTGCCACCTTAAGTTGAACCATTAATTAACAATCTTACATCTGTCATGGACTCACCCAAACCACGTATACGAGCATAGGATAGCAATATAAGAAATACGTAGAAGTAACTCCCAAGGGTTTGAATATAATAGGGCAATAGGTTCTACCTCATCAACTACTTCCCACCCCGCATGTTAATGACATCCTAATCGTGCAATGTTTGAGGATTGAAACTAATGCATAAAAACTGGGTATGGAAAAAGTATGATCAATGTATTACTTGCCTTCTTGACGATCCGCGAAACCTAGGGACTCGTAATAGCATGCTTCGCACTCCGGGAATTCTATCACAAACTAACAATAGCATACATAAGCAAAAAAGCAAAGATGCACGGGCAAAAATCAAATAAGAAGAATTGACCAGAAAGTTCAACTTAAGAACTCCGGTTTGCAAAAAGAATCAAATCAAACGGAGCAACGAAACTCAAACGACGAAAGAAACAAGATCCGTTTACTAATTTGAACTAAAGTCAAATTTTACAGTACCAAAATCTTGTTTAAGTTGATTAAACAGAAAGAGGGTCTCGAGACGAAGATCTAGGCACTTGAATCGCCTGATTCCGATAAACGAGCGAAAAGATAAACTGAAACAAAAATCGGATCAGAAATTGCGATCAAAAATAATCGCGGAAAAATCCGAGAAAAAGAAAACTGACGAACAGGCTAACGAACGAGCGTTCGTTGTCTGTAACTATCGATCAAAAACCGTTCATTAAAACAAAAGTATGGACGAACATCCACTAAATAGTTAAACCGATAAAACCGGCGAGACGATCTAAAAAAATGAACTAGGGTAAAAACTGAATTGGTTTTCTAAAGAAGCGGGCGGCGGCAACGGCGCGTTACCTCCGGCGAGGCTTCGGCGGTGGGGCGGCGGGCTGAGGCGGGGCGACAGCTGCGCGGCGCGGTGAGGGGTGGCGGCGAAGGAGGCAACGGCGGCTGCGGTCGGGCGGCGGGGCTCGGGCGGCGGGGTTGGTGGTGGTGGCAGGGGTCCGTCGTGTATTTAAAGTGGGGAGGGGGCGGCTTGGAGGAGGGGGCAAGGCGGCAGGGAGGAGGAGTCCGGCTCGGACTCCGGTCCGAGTTGGCGGCGGCGGCACGCGGTCTCCAGGAGGGAGACGGCGGCGCGGGGAAGGTGGGCCGGCTCGGCTGGGCCTCGACCCAGTCAGGCACTGGATTTTTCAAAAAAGAATACCTCCGAACAGAAAATAAATCCTAGAAAATAAAATAAAAACCTAAAAATGCCAAAACAAATTTTCACCATCTAAATAAAATATTTAGAACGAGATGAACATTTTCTTGGCCCTAAAATGCAATTTTTCGAAAAATGTGCAATTTTTCTAATGCAAATAAAATTGTGATAAAATCCGGATAAAATCAAATATTTGATTTTAATATTTTTCCTCCAATATCTCAGTTATTTTGGAGAAGTCATATTATCTCCTCTCATATATTTTAATATGAAATATTTTTTGGAGAGAAAAATAATTAAAGCCAAGATCCTCGTTTCAATATTTGATAGAAATCAAATATGAAAACCAGGAAATCCCCAACTCTCTTCGAGGGTCCTTGATTTGCTTAGGATTTCGAGGATCGTGAAATGAAAAATGCAATAAAATGTGATATGCACAAATGATCTATGTATAACATTCCAAATTGAAAATTTGGGATGTTACAACCCTACCCCCCTTAAGATGAATCTCACCCTCGAGATTCGGGTTGTCTAGAGAATAGGTGTGGGTGGTTTTTGCGAAGATCATCCTCTCGTTCCCAGGTGGCTTCATCCTCGGTATGGTGACTCCACTGAACTTTGCAAAACTTGATAACCTTGCCGCGGGTGACTTGACTGGCAAACTCAAGAATCCTAATTGGCTTCTCCTCATACGTCAAATCACTATCGAACTGAATCACCTCCAAGGGTACTGTATCTCTTAACGGTATAACGTCCATTTTAGCATGACACTTCTTCAACTGTGAAACGTGAAACACATCATGAAGTCCCGACAGTCCTTCAGGTAACTCCAACTTGTAGGCAACTTCTCCCATATGTTCCAAAACACGATACGGTCCTACAAATCTTGGGGCTAACTTTCCCTTAACTCCAAAACGTTTCACTCCTCGCAAGGGTGATACCCGCAGATATGCTCTATCTCTAATTTCATAGGTTACCTCCTTGGGTTTCGAATCTGCACAACTCTTCTGCCTGGACTGAGCTACCTTCAGTCTATCTCGAATCAACTTAACTTTCTCTTCATACTCTTTGATCAAATCCGGTCCAAACAACTGTCGGTCTCCTACTTCATCCCACATCAGTGGTGTTCTGCACCTTCGTCCATACAGGGCTTCGAACGGTGCCATCTTCAAACTGGCTTGGTAACTATTGTTGTAGGAGAACTCTGTGTAAGGCAAATTGTCATCCCAACTAGATCCATAATCTAGCGCAAAGGCTCTCAACATGTCCTCCAGAATCTGGTTGACTCTCTCGGTCTGCCCATCCATCTGCGGGTGAAATGTTGTACAGAACTCCAATCTCGTTCCCAAAGTCTGGTGCAGCTAATGCCAAAACTTTGATGTAAAGTGCGTTCCTCTATCTGATACGATGGTCCTCGGAACTCCATATAGACATACGATCCTAGTCATATATATCTTGGCCAACTTCGCACTTGTATAAGTTGTTTTCACTGGGATAAAGTGTGCCACTTTGGTCAAGCGATCAACTACTACCCATATAGAATCATATCCTGATTTGGTCCTGGGCAATCCGGTGATAAAATCCATGCCAAGTTTATCCCACTTCCATTCGGGTATCGGCATAGGTTGTAACAATCCTGCTGGCTTTTGATGCTCTGCCTTCACTCTCTGGCATACATCACATACGGCTACATACTCGGCAATATCCTTCTTCATACCTGTCCACCAGAAACGTTCCTTCAAATCCAAATACATTTTGGTTTTTCCAGGGTGTATCGAGTATGGTGAGTCATGTGCCTCCTGAAGTATTAACTTCCTGATCTCTGTGTTATTGGGCACATAAACACGGTCCTCAAACCATAAGGTGTCGTGCTCATCCTCACGAAAACCTTTTGCCTTTCCTTTTCTCAATCTTTCTTTTATCTCGGAAATCTCTTTGTCATCCTTCTGAGCTTCTCGAATCTTTCCTAACAATGTAGACTGAACCTCCATTGTTGCAACAAAACCTCTAGGAACAATCTCTAATCGAAGTTCCCTGAGATCCTTTGCTAACTCCTTTGGTAATCCTGTACTCTCTAGGATATTAGCATAACTCTTCCGACTCAAAGTGGCTGCTATGACATTGGCCTTTCCTGGATGATAGTGCAGCTTCATGTCATAATCCTTTATAAGCTCCAACCATCTCCTCTGCCTAAGGTTCAGCTCCTTCTGTGTGAAGATGTACTTCAAACTCCAATGATCCGTGTACACGTCACAATGGTTCCCAATAAGGTAATGTCTCCAAGTCTTCAACGCATGCACTACGGTTGCTAACTCCAAATCATGTGTGGCATAATTCAATTCGTGCGGTTTTTGTTGTCGTGAGGCATACGAAACAACTCTTCCGTCCTGCATAAGCACACTTCCAAGTCCTAAGCGAGAGGCGTCGCAATACACTTGAAAATTCTTACGTATATCTGGCAGTGTCAGCACTGGGGCTGTAGTCAAACGTTTCTTTAACTCCTAGAAACTTTCCTCACAATCTTTCGTCCATTTAAACTTGGTATCCTTCTTCAATAACTCCATCATTGGCTTCGCAATCTTGGAAAAATTCTCAATGAATCTCCGATAGTACCCTGTGAGACCAAGAAAACTGCGGATCTCGCTAACTGAAGTGGGTGCCAACCATTCAGTGACTAACTGAACCTTGGTGGGGTCTACTGCTATTCCTTCTCCCGATATAACATGTCCAAGGAATCCGACTTCCTTCAACCAAAACTCGCATTTGCTGAACTTGGCATACAACTGGTGTTCCCTGAGTTTCTCGAGAACTAAGCGCAAATGCTCCTTGTGCTCCTCTTCATTCTTCGAGTATACCATTATATCATCAATAAACACCACAACAAACTTGTCCAAATATTCCATGAACACCTTGTTCATCATGCTCATGAAGTAGGCAGGGGCGTTAGTCAGTCCAAATGACATGACTATATATTCATACAACCCGTACCGGGTGGTGAATGCTGTCTTTGGTATATCCTTCTCTCGAATCTTCAACTGGTGGTACCCTGATCGCAAATCGATCTTTGGAAACACCTTACCTCCTTGCAGCTGGTCAAACAGATCATTAATCATCGGCAGTGGGTACTTGTTCTTGATCATCACCTCATTCAAGGCCCGATAATCAACTACCATTCTTTAGAGACTTATCCTTCTTCTCAACCAAAAGCACTGGGGCTCCCCATGGTGATGAAATCCTTCGAATGTAACCTTTCTCCAATAACTCCTTGATCTGTTTCTTAATCTCCTCTAGATCATTCGCGGGCATCCGATAGGGTCTATTGGATATGGTCCCTGTACCTGGCAATAGCTCTATCGAAAACTCGATATCTCGATCCGGTGGCATGCCTGGTAACTCCTCTGGGAAAACATCCGGGTAATCCTTCAGTACAGGAACTTACTCCTGAACAACTCCCGTGAGGGTATTCACTTGGCTCATCCTAGGCACATGCCTAGATACATACTTGATCCTTTTTCCCCCCGGGGTGGTGAGATAAATCGACTTACTAGCACAGTCAATGCTTCCTTCATACTTTGATATCCAGTCCATGCCTAATATCACATCCAATCCTTGTAACTCCAAGATTATTAGGTCGGACGGAAAAACATGGCTACCAATGGTTAGGGGTATCTAGTCACACCATCGACTAGCCATATATTCTGCTCTAGGTGAACTCACTAATAGAGGGGTCCTGAGGGTTTGGGTTGGTAGTCTAAACTTATCCATGAATCCCCTTTATATGTATGAATGCGATGCAGCAGTATCAAAAAGAACAAGAGCGGTAAATGACTTAACCAAAAACTTACCTATAATCGCGTCTGGCTTCTCTTCAACCTCCTCCACGTTAACGTGGTTCACTTGTCCTTTGTTGAATGGATCGGGCTTCTTCCCAACGCTCCCAATTCCGTTTCCATTCTTCCCTTCAGGGCACTCCGTGGCATAGTGTCCAGTCTTCCCGCACTTATAGCAAGTAATGTGACTTAGATCTCTTTTGGCGGGTGTGGCTGGATTAGGGCGGTTCTGATTGTTGTTTGTTCCGTTCCCATTTCCGTTCTTAGAACCATTGTGGTTATGCGAACCTCCTCCGGTGTGGTTATGGCCTCCATGGTTATGAACAAGTCCTCCCAAGTTCGGGGTTAGGCAAGGCTTCTACTGAGATCCTGAGTTATACCTCCCTTGTCCATACTTCCTCTTACGGCTCTCAATCTACTGCTGCTTCCCTTCAATCATAAGAGCCTTATCTACCAACTCCTTGTAGTTGTTGAAAGTTGCCACCATCAACTGCATGCTCATCTCATCATTCAGCCCTTCCATAAACTTCTCCTACTTTGCGGCATCTGTGGCCACATCATCAGGGGCATAGCGAGATAACTTGCTAAACTCATCCATGTACTGAGCCACAGTACGGTTCCCCTGGCGTAAGTTGCGAAACTCACGCTTCTTCATATTCATAACTCCAGTTGAAACATGGGCTGTGCGGAAAGCTTGCTGAAACTGGTCCCAAGTGACGTTGGCTATGGGGAAAATGGCCGTGTAATTCTCCCACCATGAGGTTGCTGGTCCATCCAATTGATGTGCGGCAAAGTGCACTTCCTTAGCATCTGTGCAACCTGCGGTGGTCAACTCCCTTCCAATATGGCGTAGCCAATCATCAACAACTATAGGTTCGGTGCTACTGGAAACACCGGCAGCTGTAACCTCAGAAAGCGTGCTAAGTTGTCAACTGGAGGCAGGTTGTTGTTGTTGATGTTGTTGTTGTTGTTATTGCCTTGGTTCTGAACTAGCAATTGCATCAAGGCATTCTGCTGCTGGATCAACTAAGTGAGCTGTTGCGGGAAGGCAAATCCGGTGTCACGTCTCGGAGGCATCTGGTGGGTTTAGAGGGAAGAGATCAGAATAGAAAGGGGTCTAATGAGAAAGCACTACCCGTATGCACATGAGACAAACACAAACATTTCACTCAATCAATCAAGCAAGGGCATACAAGTGGTCTAGTACTATCGCAAAAGTGCTCAACTACTACTATATACATCGGGGAATACTACTAATTATTTGGTGGTCATCTAGAAATTTTGATCGGTGGAAGACTCCATGATGTCTGCTCCAACTTCTTCTTCAAAGTCATCATCACTAGGGTCGGAGTCGGTGTCGTCGATGATGATGTAGTTTTCCGGGCAAGTGGAATCGTCGTCTTCTCCTCTCGGCGCTGGTTCTCCCATGAATACTCCGATCTTCTTAATCATGTCGTCATTCTTCTCCAATAGTGTGGAAATTTCCTCCTCATATCCATCACGTGTAAACTTGAGTTCTTCTCCAGCTCGATGATCCTAGGCTTCGCCTTCTTCAAATATCATGTTTGCGCACATCTGATTCTCCTGGCGTCGAATGTGCTGGTTTAACTCCTGGATGAAAGCTGCAATGGATTTGTCCTTCTTGGTGCTGATCATCTCCCATTGCACGTCTCGACGCCCACATATCTGGTAGATAGTGTCCTTAAGATCCTTGTTGTAGACTTCTCCAATGCATCCCATGGTAATGTGGGCTGCCATGCTCTTGCCTAGACTCCAGGTGGGTGCTTCAAAAGAAAATTCTATGGGCTTAGTGGTTGGTGAGAACGTCCTTCCTGGGACGTGTGCTTGAACCATCCAACGCTCCTCTTCTGGCAAGGTGGCATTGTACGTCCCGGTGAAGCTTGGTATTCCAATGTTCAAGTACCTAGTGACTTCCTTCAAGTGGCATCCAAAGGGTGTGTCTTCATCCGGCTGTGCAAACTTGTTCTTCAACTCCGCCATCCTAATTAAAGAGTAGAAAATGGAGAGGAGTCAGAAATGAGTAGAGAAGAGTGACTTATGGTTTATCTTAGTGGTCGTGTCCTACACCCAGCATGTGCTCTAATACCATCTTGTAGCGACCCGACCTCAAACGGTCAAGTCTCTGTGCTTCAGTGTCATCCCTGGATTGGTAATGCTGACACACACAGTACTCGACGGATTTATAACAGAGTAGCAATCACACACTTATTACATCGAATGTCTCAAAAGAGAACTTATTAGAATAAATATGGCTTAAGGCCATCTAATACAATAACAGCGGAAGGCTTGGAAGATAAAGTGACTCCATCAACTCCAACGGCATAGCTGAGCTGCACGGCAACGACCTAACAAACCATACTCCTCGTCTGAAAAGTCTACAACATGATACGTTGCAGCACGAAAATGGGTCAGCACATGGAATATGCTGGCAATATAACACAGTAGAGCAAGAACAGAATAATGCTATCACTACATGCATATTTGGCTGGTAGAAAGCTCTATGGTTATAGTTTTTGCGAAAAGCCATTTTTTCCCTACAACAACGGAATAGATTTTAATTTAACTATCATGGTAGTTGAAACATCATTGAGAAGGTTCCTCCAACTCAATCCCAGTTAAAGTAATTATCCACCCAACAATATTAATTTAGAGTAATGAGATACTTAAGATACTCCAAGTACTAGATACTCAAGATTGTCCATAACCAGGGACACGACTAACCATGATTAGATTGTACACTCTGCAGAGGTTTGCACACTTCTCCCCACAAGACTCGATCGCCTCCGTTGGATTTCTCGTACCACATGGTGTTTGAGAAACGGATGACCGAGACACAGTCTTTCAGAAACATTAACTCTCTACTCCGGGCAGACCATACCAAACCTTCAACCCTCTGCCTGCTGATCCACCTCTTCAAGATCTTCACGTAACTTACTCAACTATGCTAGATCCCATAATAGCTTGTGGCTGCACACGGAAGTTTCTAGCATGAAATTATCTCAGTTCCCTTTGAGCTTGGGTGGCGGCCCATAGGAAAATCACAGGGAACCCCGGGATTTGCAAAAATACAGGAAACACTGGATTCTCCAGGTGCCTCAATCCACCCAGATGTGTATTCAAGTTGCCACCTTAAGTTGAACCATTAATTAACAATCTCACATCTGTCATGGATTTCACTCACCCAAACCACGTCTACGAGCATAGAATAGCAATATAAGCAATACGTAGAAGTAACTCCCAAGGGTTTGAATATAACAGGGCAATAGGTTCTACCTCATCAACTACTTCCCACCCCACATGTTAATGACATCCTAATCATGCAATGTTTGAGGATTGAAACTAATGCATAAAAACTGGGTATGGAACAAGTATGATCATTGTGTTACTTGCCTTGCTGACGATCCGCGAAACCTAGGGACTCGTAATAGCACGCTTCGCACTCCGGGAATTCTATCGCAAACAAACAATAGCATACATAAGAAAACAAGCAAAGATGCACAGGCAAAAAACAAATAATAAGAATTGACCAGAAAGTTCAACTTAAGAACTCCAGTTTGCAAAAAGAATCAAATCAAACAGAGCAACGAAACTCAAATGGGGAAAGAAACAAGACCCGTTTACTAATCTGAACTAAAGTCAAATTTTACAGTATCAAAATCTTGTTTAAGTTGATTAAACAGAAAGAGGGTCTCGAGACGAAGATCTAGGCGCTTGAATCGCCTGATTCCAATAAACGAGCGAAAAGATAAACTAAAACAAAAATCAGATCAGAAATCGTGATCGAAAATAATCACGGAAAAATCTAAGAAAAAGATAACTGATGAAGAGGCTAACGAACGAGCGTTCGTTGTCTATAACTATCGAGCAAAAACCGTTCGTTAAAACGAATGTACGGATGAACGTTCGCTAAATAGTTAAACCGAGAAAACCGGCGAACCGATCTAAAAAATGAACTAGGGTTTTCTAAAAAAACCGAATTGGTTTTCTAAAGAAACTGGCGGCGGCAACGACGCGTTACCTCCGGCGAGGCTCCGTCTAGGCGGGGCTGCGGCGGCGGGGCGACGGGCTATAGAGGCGGGGCGACGGCGGCGCGGCGAGGGGCGGCGGCGGCGGCGCGGCGCGGCGAAGGAGGCGGCGGCGGCTGCGGTCGGGTGGCGGGGCTCGGGCGGCGGGGTTGGTGGTGGTGGCGGGGGTTCGGGGGGTATTTAAAGTGGGGAGGGGGCGACTTGGAGGAGGGGGCAAGGCAGCGGGGAGGAGGAGTCCGGCTCAGACTCCGGCCCGAGTCGGCGGCGGCGGCGCGCGGTCTCCATGAGGCAGACGGTGGCGCGGGGAAGGTGGGCCGGCTAGGCTGGGCCTCGGCCCAGTTGGGCCCTGGATTTTTTTTAAACAATACCGCCGAACAGAAAATAAATCCTAGAAAATAAAATAAAAACCTAAAAATGCCAAACCAAATTTTCACCATCTAAATAAAATATTTAGAACAAGATGAACATTTTCTTGGTCCTAAAATGCAATTTTTGAAAAACGTGCAATTTTTCTAATGCAAATAAAATTGCGATAAAATTCGGATAAAATCAAATATTTGATTTTAATATTTTTCCTCCAATATTTCAATTATTTTGGACAAGTCATATTATCTCCTCTCATATATTTTAATATGAAATATTTTTCGGAGGTAAAAATAATTAAAACCAAGATCCTCGTTTCAATATTTGATAGAAATCAAATATGAAAACCGGGAAATCCCCAACTCTCTCCGAGGGTCCTTGAGTTTCTTAGGATTTTGAGGATCGCGAAACGAAAATGCAATAAAATATGATATGTATAAATGATATATGTATAACATTCCAAATTGAAAATTTGGGATGTTACACCGTCGGGATGATGAAGATGTCCACCTGTGATGATTTCCCCTTCTGCAGGGTGCTGGAATGGGGTCTAGTGTAACATCCAATTTTTATTCAATTTGGATGTTAATAGAACCATTCAATGCATATCATATTTCTTTGCATTTTGGAGTTTTTAAAATATTCAAATAATATTTTTCCACTCGAGAAAAACAAATAAGAGGGGATAAGATGACTTCCTCAAAATATAAAAGAGTGGGAAATTTTATTTTGAATATTATTTGAAGTTTATTGGTATTTATTTTTTTCCGCAAAAAGTGCATTAGTTGCATTAGGAAATATTTTCAAAATGTTATGTGCTTAAGTTAATGTTCATTAGGTTCTAAATATTATATAGTTATTTTAGAAATTATTTTGGTGTTTTTATTAATTCATTTGAATTATTTAGGGCCACCTTAGTGTTCGGTTTAAAAAAACACGCACGCACGCACGCACTCACCACAGCCTGGACAAAACTGGGTTCAGTCCAGGAGCTGGCCAACTGGCCCAGCTGGCCATTTGGCCCAGGGCCAGCGCCGGCGCGCCCGAAGCCTCCCGCCCGGTTGACCGCCCCGCGCTCGCCCTCACTCAACTCCTCTCGCTGCCGCTGCCAGGTGGGACCCGCCCATCAGGCCGTCCCCAACCTCCCGCACAACCCGGGATAAACATCCTCGCCGCGCTCCCGCAACCGCCGCTCGGCTCCCTCGCGGATGAGGCTTATCCGCAGCTCCGCAGAGCTCCTAGCCGCACCTATATAAAGGCTAGGACCCCCTCTTCCATCCTCGCCGTCCCACTTCTTCCCACGCCGCTCCTACCGCCCGAAGTCGCCGCTTGGATCTCGCCGGCCGAACGGACCTCGCCGGAGCATTCCGTTGCCAGTAAACCACCCTAAGCCCTTGTTCCTTCGTCAATCGTGCCACCATGAACTTGCATGTCTTTTTGACACCTTTTCCTCGCCTAGGTCCCGCCGGAGATGACGCCCCGAGGACGCCCGACCTCGCCGGAGCCCATGGAGCGCCGCCGCCTTTCCCTCGCCGACCCCGACGCCCCTGAGGAGCCCCGCCGCCACCATCCGGACGCCCAAGCCGCGCCGCACCTCCCAGTCTTATTCCCCGACGCCGAGGACCACCGTAGCCGCTGCCCCGCCATCGCCCGACGTCGCGCCGCCGTCCTCTGCTTGTTGCCGACGTCGCCAGCCGTTGTAAGCCACTGGACCTCCTCTGATTCATTAGATCGAAGATCAACGGCTTAGATTAGATTAGTTCAGTTGTTTTTTAGTCGAACCGGTACGCGGTTAACCGCGACTTTTATTTTAAAAACTACCGATCGGTTTTCGTTAATTAACCGCGGGTTTTTCTCTAAACTGAGCGTCGGTTTTTCTTTAATTAGCCGCCGCCGCCGTTTTGGTTAGATTGTGTCCATCCACTGTATAAACTATGCGGCGAACACCTTTCCACCAGCCACGAGCCGCCACGTGGCCAGGGACTTGTTTGCGATAGTTTTCTTTTCTGTTTAGTCCCTGTAATTAGTAGATTAGTCCCTGAACTTCGACTAGCGACAACTTTTTAACCGTAGATCCAAACTCGATGAATCCAACGGAAAATTCTTCGCCATGTTTAGATCTATCCAGTGGTATCCTTTTTGCAAACTTTTGGTAGATTTAAATTTGAATTTATTCAGATTCGATTTTGAACTTCAAATGGCCATATCTCCCACAACGAAGCTCCGATTAAGTTGTTTCTTTTTGCATTCTGTCACCGTAGCCAAACCCTATCACCTGGACCTTGGTCACAATAATTTTCACACACTAGAATCTGCCCTTTAATATTTTTATTAGTATGCACTACAGCTCACATCACTTTTTGAACCATAGGTGTCGGTGTCAAAACCGGCGGATCTCGGGTAGGGGGTCCTGAACTGTGCGTCTAGGCGGATGGTAACAGGAGACAAGGGACACGATGTTTTTACCCAGGTTCGGGCCCTCTTGATGGAGGTAAAACCCTACTCCTGCTTGATTAATATTGATGATATGGGTAGTATAAGAGTAGATCTACCACGAGATCAAGGAGGCTAAACCCGAGAAGCTAGCCTATGGTATGATTGTCGTCCCTACGGACTAAAACCCTCTGGTTTATATAGACACTGGAGAGGGCTAGGGTTACACAGAGTCGGTTACAATGGTAGGAGATCTACATATCCGTATCGCCAAGCTTGCCTTCCACGCCAAGGAAAGTCCCTTCCGGACACGGGACGAAGTCTTCAATCTTGTATCTTCATAGTCCAGGAGTCCGGCCGAAGGTATAGTCCGGCTATCCGGACACCCCCTAATCCAGGACTCCCTCAGTAGCCCCCGAACCAGGCTTCAATGACGACGAGTCCGACGAGCAGATTGTCTTCGGCATTGCAAGGCGGGTTCTCGTCCAAATTCCGTGTACCTGTTGAATAATGTCCGGTTTCTTGTAAATGTAGCGCTCCTTGGCTTCTACGCCCAATAATGGCCGTCTTCCATGTGTCAAACGAATACGAAAAGTTGGGGTGTTTTTACATTTACACCCCTAGCCGCGTGAATGAGCCGCCTATTTAAGGGGACGAGGATTTAGATCCAAACCACACCTTCTCCCCTCCGCGAGTATTCATCAGAGCGTATCCGACAGAGGTCCATTCTATCATGACCGGCCGCCGCAGCTCCTCCTCTCGCCCTTCCAGCCCTCAGCCTGGAGATTGGGAGAGATGCTCCATCCCGCACAGCAAGCTAGTGACGCTCCAAACCAAGGGATTTCTCCCCCCGGCCTATATGGTCCCGGTTCGAGCCGGACTTGCCACCTATAATGGCGGAGAGCAAGCGGAGAGCGCCCCAATTCCCTCCAAAGGAGAGAGGGTATGCCTTCTCCCTTACTTAATAAGAGGGCTCGGATTTCCAATTCATCCGTTTCTCCGGGGGCTCCTGGAGTTCTATGGCCTCTAGCTGCACAACCTCATGCCTGCCTCCATATTGCATATCGCGGGCTTCGTAGCCCTTTGCGAGCTGTTTTTGGGCTACGAGGCTCATTTCACGCTGTGGAAAGGGCTATTCTGCCTTGTGCCCCGTTCTCAGAAGGGGTCAATATATCAAGTGGGCGGAGCCGAAGTGTGGCGCATCGCCGGGACCAGATATCTATCCGGAACCCCAAAGAAGGTGTCCGAGGACTGGCCTTCGGAATGGTTTTATATAGAGGACGTCCCGCTGCCGGATCCTGTCCGGATCGGCCTCCCTGAGTTCGATAGTGCTCCCCTAAAGAAGCGCCTAAGCTGGCGTCCACAGAGCCCTCAAAGGGAAAGTGACAAGGACGTTCTTTACCTGATGGGCCGGATAAGATTGTTAGCTCATTCTGGACTGACCATGATCGGGGTCATGGCCGCATGCATCATGCGAGGGGTGCAGCCGCTTCAGTATAGAGGCCACCCCATGTGGGACTTCAACGGGGAGGATGACGCCACCCGCCACGGCCATAAGGGGCCGGATTCGGCTGCCGCTCTAATAAAGATCTTGTCTGCTTTGTACAAGGGAGAAGAGAAGGAATTTCTCCATGTCAACCCACAGGGTGAATTTTCTATGTACAATGCCCCAAGTTGGGTAAGTGGACACTTTTACTTGCCCATCCGTTTTATATTCCCATCGTTAAATATTCAGTCTAACGACTTCAACGCAGGAACTGTGCTAGGCTGTTAAAGAAATAAACAGCCCTCCTCCACAACCCGAGGATCCGGGACGGTCCCTCGACCCGGCCTCTCAAGAGGATCCGGACTTATCTGTGGAGCTGATTGATGGGGTGTTTCATCAATTGAGCAAGGACAACACCTTGGTGGCCATTACGACCGATTACCCAGGGTTACTGCCAGCCTCACAGGTAACTGAGACCGAAGTCCCAGCACTTTGAAAAGGGATCTATCCTCACGTGTTTTCGATTGCCGTATGACAACCGTGTTTTGCAGGGGAGGTCCTTGAGACGGGAGGCCGAGCCTGCGGCGACTAGCCAACGAGGGGCGGCAAGGCCCTGCGGGCTGAAAAGAAGTGCGGTCCGGACTGAGACGCCGGCGCAATGGTATAGCGCGCCATCTTATTCCCAGGTGTTATTCCTTCAAGGCATATTAATGCTCGTGCTCTCTTCAGGACGAAGAGACCTCGCCGGACTATATCCGGAGAGGGTGCCAATCACGCCTCCACCAGCCAGGCTCCAAAGCCTGGTCCGGAAGCGGAGGCAAACACAAGGCGCGCACCGGACGCTCCTCCGATAGAGGATGCGGACAGGCTGTCTGTCACCAATTCCGAGGTGGAGAGTGCCATGAACCACAGGCGTTGCTGGACAGTTCTTCGCAACGCTTGTTTCTCCCAAGAGGCATTGGATGCCTTCAATTCGGGAGATGCGTACCTCCGTGCCGCTCAAAATGGTCTAGCCAGAGCCACGGAGCAATATGTAAAAGACATACGGGTAAGAAAAGTTTGGTAATTATATATATACCAGTAGCCCCCAAGACTTGAAACAGTTAGAATAACTGATTTAAGGATCATTTGTATGCAGGTTCTTACAGAAAAGAATACCCTACTGTCCCAGGAGCTGGAAGAGTGCAAAGCCCAACTTGAGGCCGCACTAGCCGTGGCAGGGGAGCCCAAGGAGACCCCCTCTGGTAATATACGCTTCGAAAGATAAAGTATTTTGTGAAGTGCGGCATGGGTGAAAATCTGACAAATGAAATTGCAGATGGTGCCGGATTAAATCCGGAAGAGCAACAACTCCTACACCAGCTGAAGGCTGGTGAGAGCGTGCTGACAAAGGTGAGGCGGGAGAAGAACGATCTCCAAGATGCCAATACCAAGCTGCGCATTGAACTGAAGGATGTTCGTGCCTAGCTGTTGGACTCCGTTAAGGAGAATCAGCGGCTTCGACGTGGCATATTTAGTAAGTGCTTAAACGAACTTTGAAAAAAGAGTTCGGCGAGGAAGTCGACTAACAGAGTAATGTTTCTAGGTATGCTAACAGGTCGTCCTGCAGAGGAAATGCCCGGTTCTACGGGTGACCTTCTTCCCGAGCTCTCACAACTGCACGAGCGAGTTCGGCAGGTAATGCAAGGCGTCTCCCAGGCCTTGTGGCCATCCGTCTCCATGCCCGAAGGCCTTGGAGAGCTTGTAGAGAAGCTGAAGGGAGCGTGGCAGCGCTTCTGATTGTGGAAGATGTCGGCCTGCCGTCAAAGCGCCAGGGAGGCTTGGGCCATGGTGAAGACGCGGTACACGAAGGCTGACCCAAACCACATGGCCAAGGTCAGACCCGTGGGGCCCGATGGGAAGGAAATCCCTGTGAGCTTAATATACGGCCAAGTAGAATTGGCTGCAAAGTATTCCCAACAGGACTATAAACTAGATAGCCTGTTAGATGGTATCGAAGAGGAATACAATCAGTCAGATTGACTATGTAATTTTAATTGACATGTGTAATGCCTTCTAGCCGGATTGTAGATCGTTTGTCATGGCCGACCTTTTCGCTTCAACCTTGGGACCTGACGGTCCGGAGTGTGTCCGAATACCCTCGCGGTTATATAAGAACCGGGGTATGCATGGAGACCAGGCGTAGGGGTCATTAGTGCTTGAACAGACAAGTGCCCAACTAGTTATGTTATATGACATGGTTAGTAAGAAACATCTTCCAGGGAGAATAGTTCCGTTAGGGGTTCCTTTCCCTGGGAGGCATGCCCTAAATTGTGTGTCCATTCTACGAAAAGAGACGCGGGAAAAACATCTGGGAGCATATAGATAAATAAGTGAAAAAAAGATCATCTTTAGTTCACCGACCGAATATTCCCTTAAGAACGCTAGCTTTCGGCTTCACCCAGTGTGAGGTACACATCTGGCTGACCCGGTAGTAACAATCGCAAAGGTGCTCCCTTTACCACCTAGCCAAACAATCGGGAACGTAGGGGTAAGCACAGGAGCCAGGCAACCCAGCTTGGCCAGAACTTAAGTCATATCGATGCATATAATGGTGAATAAAAGGTACATGCGGAAGTGTGACACATGTGTTGGGCATGAAGCCCGTATAAATAAGCTTCTGTTTAAAGAAGCCCCAGGTTTAATGAGCACGGATATCGCGTCACTTTATGAGCCTTTAAAGGCTATAAGAGATAGGGAGGGGAGAAGAAGAGAAATGTAAGACAGAAAATATATAAAAAATGGACAGAGGAAGGAGACGAACACAGAGTCCCGCGCTAGGCATAGAATCTTCGGAGACGGGCTGCATTCCATGGGTTCGGCTCGAGTCGGTTATCCGATGCATCTCGCAGGCGGTACGCTCCACCAGTCAGGACTTGGCAATTATGAAGGGACCTTCCCACTTGTGCTTGAGTTTGTCCTTTTTCTTGTCCGGCAGGCGTAGAACTAATTCGCCAACATTGTAATTTTTGGCCGGTACTTCTCTGTTTTGGTATCTTCGAGCCTGTTGTTGATAGAATGCGGAACGGGCTTTTGCCACGTAACGCTCTTCCTCCAAGGCGTCCAAACTGTCCCGCCGATCGAGCTTGGCTTCTCTTTCTTCGTACATGCGCACTCAGGGTGAGTCATGAATTATGTCGCAGGGCAAAACTGCCTCTGTGCCGTACACCATGAAGAATGGTGTGTATCTGGTGGTGCGATTCGGCGTGGTCCGCAGCCCCCAGAGTACAGAGTCGAGCTCCTCTGCCCAGTGCGTATTAAATTCCTTAAGGGACCGCACTAATCTGGGTTTGATGCCACTCATGATAAGACCATTTGCACGTTCGACCTGGCCGTTAGTTTGTGGGTGATAGACGGAAGCATAATCAAGCTTGATGCCCATGTTTTTGCACCAGAGTATTACCTCGTCGGCCGTAAAATGCATGCCGTTATCAGTGTTGATGCTGTGGGGGACGCCGTAACGGTGTACAACCCCGGATATAAAGTCTATCACCGGTCCGGATTCGGCCGTCTTAACAGGCTTGGCTTCTATCCATTTGGTGAACTTATCCACCATGACCAGTAAGTATTTTTTCTTATGGGTTCCGCCTTTAAGGGGTCCAACCATGTCAAGCCCCCAGACCGCGAAGGGCCAAGTGATGGGGATAGTTTGGAGGGCGGTGGGTGGCATATGGCTTTGGTTTGCAAAAAGCTGGAAACCGACGCATCGTTGGACTAAGTCCTGGGCGTCTGCCCGGGCCGTCGGCCAATAAAAGCCTGTACGGAAGGCCTTTCTTACAAGGGACCGAGCTGCAGCGTGATGACCGCCGAGTCTGGCATGAATTTCAGCCAGGAGGTTCCGCCCTTCCTCTTCGGAGATGCACCTTTGAAGGACTCCGATAGTGCTTTTCTTATAAAGCTCTCCCTCATGGACTTCATAGGCTTTAGATCGCCGCACTATGCAGCGTGCCTCATTTTGGTCCTCGGGGAGTTCCTTCCTAGTAAGGTAGGCGAGGAATGGTTCTGTCCACGGGGCGATGACGGCCATTATTACATGGGCTGAAGGTGTTATTTCATTGGCAGAGCCTCCAATTATGTCAGAGTGTTCGGTGTCGGGCAGTGCGGTTGGGTCCGGGCTGTTATTGCCGGGTTCCCCTTCCCATACTACGGATGGCTTGAAAAGCCTTTCCAAGAAGATGTTGGGGGGACTACATCGCGTTTTGCGCCGATGCGTGCCAGGACATCTGCCGCCTGATTATTTTCCCGGGCTATATGGTGAAATTCGAGCCCTTCGAACCAAGCTGACATTTTTAGGATGGCGTTGCGATAAGCTGCCATTGTTAAGGTCTTTAAAATCAACGCAAAGGCGCCAGGATTTGTCCTTCTTTGGTACCATCACCAGGCTTGCTAGCCAGTCCGGGTGTTCTATATCTTTGATGAATCCGGCCTCCAATAGCTTGGCCAGTTTCTCTCCCATGGCCTGTCTCTTAGGTTCGGAAAAAACGCCGAAGAGCCTGTTTGACTGGCTTGAATCCTTTTAGGATATTTAAGCTGTGTTCGGCCAGCCTGCTTGGGATTCCTGGCATGTCTGAAGGGTGCCAGGCGAAAATGTCCCAGTTCTCTCGTAGGAACTCTCGCAGTGCGGCGTCTACATCAGGGTTTAATTGTGCCCCGATGGAAGCTGTTTTATTGGGGTCCGTTGGATGGACCTAGAATTTGACTATTTCGTCCGCCGGTTTAAAGGAGGTGGACTTGGATCTTTTGTTGAGTATCACCTCGTCCCTATTCACCATGGAGCGCTGCGCAGTCAGTTCCTCAACCGCTAGGGCTTCGGATAGCGCCTCGAGGGCCAGTGCGGCTGTCTTGTTTTCGGTGCAGAGTGCTATGTCCGGATCACTAGCGGGAGTGATGATTCCGTTAGGCCCGGGCATCTTGAGCTTCATGTACCCGTAATGGGGTATTGCTTCGAAGATTGTAAACGATTCCCGCCCTAGCAGAGCATGATATCCGGTACTGAACGGGGCCACTTGGAACGTGACCTCTTCGGACCTGTAATTATCCAGCGTGCCGAACACCACATCTAGTGTGATTTTTCCTGTGCAGCGCGCTTCCCGACTGGGGATTATTCCTCTAAAGGTTGTGCTGCTTCGCTCAATGCGGTTCCAGTCTATTTCCATTTTTTGAAGGGTTTCCTCATAAATGAGGTTCAATCCGCTGCCGCCATCCATGAGTACCTTGGTAAGACGAAAGCCGTCCACTATTGGACTAAGGACCAATGCGGCTGGTGCTCGGGCTGTTCGGAATTTAGGTTCATCACTGGCGTTAAAAGTAATAGCCGTGTCACTCCATGGGTTTGTTGTTGCTACTTGGTAGACTTCGGCAAGGCTGCGGAGTGTTCTTTTTCGCATATTATTTGATGCGAAAGTCTCGAAGACTGTTAATACCATACTGGTGTCTCTCGGGTGGCTTTCTGTGGCTTCTGGAATTAGAAGATCTTCGCCAATTTTTGCCACCTGCCGGAGTATCCAACATGCTCTAAGGCTGTGAGTTGGTGTGGCGCCCTCTGCACTGTGAATTTTACAGGGTCCATTAAGCCAACATTCCAATACGGTTCCGTGCCCTGTAGAGGGCTTTTGCTTTTTGGTATTGAACCCGGGTGTCTGGCGATGATGCACCTTTTATTTCGGACTGGGTTTGTATGCAGGGCCAGATTGTCCCAAAATTTTATTTCAGTTTTCCAGGCGCTTTCCATCACATAGTACTTTCGTACTATGGATGCCAAGTTACCGAAGTGTGTAATATCACGGCGACTTATGGCGTTGAGGATTCCCTTGTCCGTGCAATTATTGCAGAAGAATGAAATTGCATTTTCCTCGCGACAGTCCTTTATCCTGTTCATAACCAGGAGGAATCTGGCCTACTAATGATGTACTGTTTCTTCGGGCTCTTGCCTAATTTGGGATAGATCGCTTATGTACGGGTGGGTGGATGGAATCAAATCCGAAACCTCGCCCAATCTGAGACCCAGAGGCCAAGGAGATTCTAAACTCGGAAGTTTGGATTCTTGGATGCTGTCCAATGAATCTAGCCCGTCGCCTGACTTTAATTTCAGGTCTTGAGTGATGTCCTCCCCTTTGCAGGTATCCGGCTTGGAGGGATCGGGAATCCGAACATAGCTAGTCCTTAAGATAGATGAAGGGTCGCCGCACTGTCCCTCTACCACGGCAACATGATGGGTGACCTGGGGAGAGTTAATCTCTCTCAGATCAGGTTTAGGCCCAATCTGGTCATAATCCGTAGCGACTCCCAGGGCAGCGATGCGATCCAAGAGCTCGTTTAGGGAAGAGAGCTCCATTGGATCTAGCTGCTCGGCGAATTCCGAGCTGACGTGAAGATTGCTTTCGATGACCCGAGAGGTCATCATTGGCACAGCAGCCGAACAGGCGGTCATAAGGAAACCACCTAGGCGGAGAGTTTGGCCGACAGCCAAAGCTCCCTTAGCAATGGTACCGTCTTTAAAGACGGGATGAGGCATCCTTCCTGATGGCGACAGCACAAAGGAACTCTCAATGAAAGCACCAATGTCGATGTCAAAACCGGGGGATCTCGGGTAGGGGGTCCTGAACTATGCGTCTAGGCGGATGGTAACATGAGACAAGGGACACGATGTTTTTACCCAGGTTCGGGCCCTCTCGATGGAGGTAAAACCCTACTCCTGCTTGATTAATATTGATGATATGGGTAGTACAAGAGTAGATCTACCACAAGATCAAGGAGGCTAAACCCTAGAAGCTAGCCTTTGGTATGATTGTCGTCCCTACGGACTAAAACCCTCTGGTTTATATAGACAACGGAGAGGGCTAGGGTTACACAGAGTCAGTTACAATGGTAGGAGATCTACATATCCGTATCGCCAAGCTTGCCTTCCACACCAAGGAAAGTCCCTTCCGGACACGGGACGAAGTCTTCAATCTTGTATCTTCATAGTCCAGGAGTCCGGCCGAAGGTATAGTCCGGCTATCCAGACACCCCCTAATCCAGGACTCCCTCAATAGGCCTATGTTGTTTTGCACTTAGAATATTTTGTGGTAGCTTAGTGTGTTGTATGTTCATTTGGTTTTCTTGAGACTTCTTGCTTCGCATGTTCTTCATGGTTTTTCTGAAATGTTTTCTTATGTTTGTTTATCTTCCTTTGCGATAGATTGCCCGGAGTGCGAAGCAGAATATTATTAGTCTTTAGAATTCAACCAGCAGTACCAAGGAAAGTTGCATCTTGATCATGTTTCATTAACTATGTTTTTATTATGCACTTAGTTCTTTGTGGTAGGACTGCATGGTAGGAATTGAAGCCACATGACTATGCTTTTCACCCAGTAGTTCATTGAGGTAGGTCTGAACCATATAACATTGTCGCCATCGTTTTACATTATGTTGCTTCGCTAAGTAGACGTGGATTGGGGAGTGAACGTTTTAAAGTATGAGTGACAATGTAGTAAATAGGACCTGAGATAATTAATGAACTACCTGGGCGAAAACTTGTTGGAATGGTGGCGAAGTACAGTGGGGCACGCATGGGAAATCCATGGTGGTGCACCACTAGTGGACCGTCCGCTCAGGATCAATGAGATCAATCGTATTCTCATGTCTAAAAGCTTACGTGTGCAGCCACAAGCCAATATAGGCTCTGGCTTAGTTGAGTAGTTAGTGTGACCCCTTCCGGGATGGGCTAGCAGATGTAGAATGATATAGGTGTTCCGGCCTATCCGTGGATTAAGGGAGAACTTTTCCAAAGGCTATGTCTCGATCTTCCGATCATGGTGGTGGTCGAGTCTTGTGGGGAAAAGTGTGCAACCTCTGCAGAGTGTCAACCTAATCGATTAGCCATGTCCCCGGTTATGGACAACTTGAGCATCTAGTAGCGGAAATGCCGGGAGATCTCCTCACCTTTAATTAAAAAGTTGGGTTTTAAATGAAACTTGGGAACGGATGGAGTTGGGTTTGCCAACTCATCCTATGCAAATGTGTAGTAGTAGAATAACATCTTTTCTAATAGGAAAAAACTAGCTTTATGCAAAAAAAACTAAACTTAGAGCCTTCCACCAGCCAAATTGCATGTACAAGTAGGATCATTACACTTATGATGTGACTTGCTAGTACATTTAATGTACTGACCTATATGGCTGCAACTTATCACGTTGCAGATATATCCGACGAGGATTAAGGTACGATAGGTCGATGTTCTACACTCAACCTTGCTCGTGGAGTTGGACTCATTTACTACTTTGCTTCCATGGTATTTGCTTATTGGCTCTATGCCCTATTTTGTAATAAATGTATAGCTCCTGGACTATCGATGTAATAAAGAGATGTGTGTTATTTCTGTTATTTCATCGAGTACTATGTGTGCTAGCAAGTCGATCCAGGCACTAGCACGGTAAGCACAGAGACTTCGACTCTTACCAAGTCGGGTCGCTACATCTAGATTGGTTTCTCATGGCTATAGAGGCTTGTGGTGGCGGAACTTCTGATCTAGGGTTATTTATGATGGTTTCTCTATTTATAGGATTTTTCAGCTTTCGAATCACGCGAAGATGGACCTCGAGGTGAGCACAACCCACCTGGGCGCGCCTGGGCCTCAATGCGTGCCCAGGTATCTTGTGCTCACCTCCTTGACCTTCTGGTCCTCCCATGATGCTTCTAGTGCCTCTTTTGTTCCAAAAAATCGTCAAAAAGTTTCATTGCATTTGGAGAACATTTATTTCTGCAAAAAAAACAACACCACGAAAGTTCTGCTGAAAACAACATCAGTCTGGATTAGTTCCATCCAAATCGTACCAAAACCATATAAAATTGTTGTAAACATGGCATGAATACTTCATATATTATAGATACGTTGGAGACGTATCAGCATCCCCAAGCTTAATTCCTACTCGTCCTCGAGTAGGTCAATGATAAAAGAAATAATTTATGAAGTGTGAATGCTAGCAAAGTGCATAAGTTTGATCAATGATAATTTTAATCACTTTTCCTAGCATCATAACAGACACTCTTTCTCATAAAACTCATTATGTTAAAGTAGCAACCAATTCACATGTTATGGTTGAAAAAATGAATTCTCTTGAAACTTAACAACCTACATTCTCAGTCACCAAGAAATTGCAATTCAACTTATTCAACAAAGTCTAAGTAAGAGCTGCATATACTCAATCATCATATAGTCTTCTATGGTTGCTAGGACTCAAAGCATATTCTTAGAACCAATGGCATCCGTCGAACACAGAGAAAGATAGGGGCTTAATGTTTCGCCTCCCAACTCATTTATCATAGAGATAATTGTCAACAATAATAATTCATGATCAAATATATTTGACTGGTCATATGTGCCTAGATCTTTCCCCACCACATCATGCTTGCAACCTAGAGAATAATTGAGGGTGAAATGAGAATACATTCTATTGACTCTTGCATAAAAGTAAATACTGAAAAGTAAAAGATAGGCCCTTCGTTGAGGGAAGCAGAGGATGTCATGCGCTTTTTATTTGGATTCCCAAACTCTTAATGCAAAGTAACATCACGTTATATTGCCCTTTATGATAGCAACCTTTGTTATGCAGTCCATTGCTTCTATTACTTTGCCATCACAAGTTCATACAATGCTCAATTTTCCCTTACAATAAAAGATCAAACATATTTAGGAGCAATTTTTATTGCTTTTTGCACCAATGAAAACTTACTTGAAGGATCAATCCATAGGTAGGTATGGTGGACAGTCATGGAAGAAATTGGGTTTAAGGATTTTTGGATGCACAAGTATATCTCTACTTAGAATGAATTTTTGGCTAGCAAAATATCCTAGGAAAACACCACATGTTGGAGGATCCATGACAATATAACTTCTATGCAAATATACATAACCATAACTCATTACATTGACTTCCTTGTCCAACTTCAACTAATTTTATCAATTTCGAAAATAATTAATGGGTATTCACAATCATAGAAGGTGTCCAAGATAATATATTTGTATGTGAAAGTTCTCTTCTTCATACTAATCATTCATTAACTGCTTGTATGACCAATATTGTGATTATCAAGCTTCAAAAGATTTCACTTTCTAAACCCAATGTGAAGCTACTACTAGGCATAGTATGAACATATAATTTCAACTTCATGATATTCAATTCATTCTACAATTTACTCATAGGATATAAGTGAAGCACAAGAGTAAAACACAAACTACCCCAAAAAGAAATAAGTGAATATCAAGCGAGTAGTTAAGTAAATGGGTAGCTAATTGAGGACTCTCTCTTATTTAAAAAACGTTCAGATCCAAGTATTTTATTGAAACATCAAGGAAAAAAAAATAAAATGACATTCCAAGAATAGCACAACTAATGTGAAGAAGCTAAAAACTTAGGCTCAACTGATACTAACCGATAATTGTTGATGAAGAAAGGTGGGATGCCTACCGGTGCATTGTCGGTGTCAAAACCGACGGATCTCCGGTAGGGGGTCCCGAACTATGCGTCTAAGGTCGATGATAATAGGAGACAAGGAACACAATGTTTACCCAGGTTCGGGCCCTCTCTATGGAGGTAATACCCTACCTCTTGCTTGATTGATCTTGATGAATATGAGTATTACAAGAGTTGATCTACCACGAGATCGTAATGGCTAAACCGTAAAAGTCTAGCCCGTCTGACTATGATTATGAGGATATGTGTTTACGAACCTAGCCCTCCGGTTTATATAGACACCGGAGGGATCTAGGGTTACATAAGGTCGGTTATAGAGAAAGGAATCCTCATATTTGGACGCTGAGCTTGCCTTCCATGCCAAGGAGAGTCCCATCCGGACACGGGTGAAGTCTTCGGTCTTCGTATCTTCACAACCCATTAGTCTGGCCCATATATAATAGGTCGGATGCCCAAGGACCCCTTAGTCCAGGACTACCTCAGGCATCCCCAAGCTTAGATGCTTGAGACTTCTTGAAATATTATCTTGGGATGCCCAAGCTGGAGCTTTTGTGTCTCCTTGATTCCTTTTGTATCACGGTTTCCCTAAATCTTAAAAACTTCATCCACACAAAACTCAACAAGAACTCGTGAGATAACTTAGTATAAATCAATGCAAGAACCTTATCATTCTCTATTGTAGCAAATCACTAAAATTATTATTTAACATTGCATACTAAATGCCTCTGCATATTTAATACTCCTATCCTCAAATAGAATCATTAAACAAGCAAACATATGCAAACAATGCAGACATAACAGTAATCTATCTAAATGAGACAGTCTGTAAAGAATGCAAGAAGATTCATACTAATCTAACTCCAAAAGTTCTGAAAAATTGCCACACTGTAGAATTTTTTTGTAGATTATTGTGTAAAAATTTCAAGATTTTATCACGTTCTGACATTTTTTAACAATTTAGACAATGATAGAAAACTTTCTGTTTTTAAACAGCAACATGTAGACTTGCAAAATAAGCATGGTAAAGGCTATACTTGAAGTTTTTATTGAAATAAAAGATGCAAAACATTATTCTAAATAACAGCAAGCAAATACAAACAAAATAAAATGACTATCTAAGCAAAACAGATATCATGTAACGGATGAAAATATAGCTCCAAGTGAGGTTACCGATGATGTTGACGACGAAAGAGGGGATGCCTTCCGGGGCATCCCCAAGCTTAGTTGTTTGGATCTTCGTTGAATATTACCTTGAGGGTTCCTTGGGCATCCCCAATCTTAGGGTCTTTTCACTCCTTATTCTCCTCATATCGATTTCCCAACCAAAACATGAAAACTTCAATCATACAAAACTTAACGAAACTTCATTAGATAAGTTAGTATGATAAAGACAAATCGTTCACTTTGGTACTGTCAAAGGCAAGATTCATAATTGTTCTCAGACAATTACTATTGTACCTTATCGTTTCCACAATTTATATTGAGCAATATAAGCCATAGAAACTAGGAAACAAACAAACTATGCATAATTCTCCTACTCCAAAAATTCTAAAAAATTAGGACAACGTGGAAAATTTGTATATAAATCATTTGTAAAAAAATTCAAGAATTTATCGCGTTCTAACAGAGCAGATCAATTTTGTTACTGGGCACAAAAGTTTCTGTTTTTGCATAGAATCAAATCAACTATCATCCACACTATCCCAAAGGATTTACTTGCCACTTTATTGAAACAAAAGCTATAAAACATGACTACTACTACTACTACTATAGTAGCTTAATCATGTGAACACACAAAGATAGTAGGTAAAAGTTTTGGGTTGTCTCCCAACAAGCACTTTTCTTTAATGCCTTTTATCTAGGCATGATGATTTCAATGATGCTCACATAAAAGATATGAATTTAACCATGCAAGAGAGCATCATGAATCACATGGCAAACACATTTAAGCCTAAACCACTTCCTATGCATAGGGATTTTGTGAGCAAACAATTTATGGGAGCAAGAATCAACTAGCATAGCAAGGCAAAACAAGCAAAACTTCAACATTTTCAACACATAGAGAGGAAACTTGATACTATTGAGATATGTAAAAGCATATGTTCCTCTCTCATAGTAAGTTCCAGTAGCATCATGAATGAATTCAACAATATAGCTGTCACATAAAGCATTATTTTCATGATGCATAAGCATAGAAATTTTACTACTCTCCACATAAGCAAATTTATTATCATGAATAGTGGTGGGAGCAAACTCAACAAAATAGTTATCATGAGATACTTGATTTACATAATCAATTTGAGCATTAAAATGATGATGACATGTTTCATGGCTATCATTATTCTTTATATCATAAGTGTCATCAAAATAATCACCATATATAGAAACATTGTTCTCATAATAATCAATTGAAACCTCTTCCAAAATAGTGGATTCATCATTAAATAAAGTCATGACCTCTCCAAATCCATTTTCATCAATATAATGATCATAAATAGGAGGCATGAAATCAGCATAATAAATTTTCTCATCAAAACTCGGGGGACTAAAAATATCATCTTCATCAAACAAAGAATCCCCAAGCTTATGGCTTTGCACATCGTTAGCATCATGGATATTCAAAGAGTTCATACCAACTACATTGCAATCATGCTCATCATTCAAAGATTTTTTGTCAAACATTTTATAGAATTATTCTTCTATCAATTAAGAACAATTTTCCTTTCCATCATTTTCACGAAAGACATTATAAAGATGAATAATATGATAAACAAGAAACTAAAAGATTCAATTCCAAGATCTAAAGATATTCCTTCAAGAACTCACCTCCCCGGTAACGGTGCCAGAAAAGAGCTTGATGTCTACTATGGAACTTTATTCTTGTAGACTCTTGTTGAGCCTCGAAGCGCGGAGTTTTGTAGGACAGTAGCAATTTTCCCTCAAGTGGATGACCCAAGGTTTATCAATCCATGGGAGGCGTAGGATGAAGATGGTCTCTGTCAAACAACCCTACAACCAAATAATAAAAAGTCTCATGTGTCCCCAACACACCAAATACAATGGTAATTTCTATAGGTGCACTATCGTGGGAGTAAGTCTGACAATAGAATAGGGGGTATGTAGGAGGAGGCAAGGTCCTAGCTATGGTGAGGTTGTGCACACAATGTTTACGAGTTCGGGCCCTTCTCGGAGGAAGTAACAACCCTATGTCTCGGTTCCTGGAGGCTTGGTCGACTGGATTATGCGTGAAAGTTACAGGGGGTGCGAACCCTTATGCCAGAGGAGGGGGTGGCTTATATAGAGTGCGCCAGGACCCCAGCCATCCCATGTTACAGGGTTCAATGTACATTAAGACATGGCGTTACTGGTAACGCCAGCTATAAAGAGCTATAAATGATCTTAAAGACTATGGAGTGAACGCCTGACCGTTGCCATCCTGAGTGGCTTTAGGTCTTCTGCACTCCGAGTGGTTTCTTGTATGGTCGAGTGACTTCTTCTTGGTCGAATGGAATTGGGGTATCCGAGTGAGATAATTGGTCGAGTGGATTGCACTCCAAGGTTACTTCAGTTGGTATCCTTTGTTGTACTTAGAATGTTCTTGACTCTAGGGTAGTGACCTTGGGTAGGACGTCTAGGTCAGGCCTATGGCCCTACCCTAGGTTAATGGCATCGTCATTAGCCCCCGAATGGATTGAGGTCTGAGTGAAAAGGGAGTTGGAGTAGGTTCCGACCCGATTCCACACCTTGGAGGCATTTCACCCAAATCAGTTAGTCATGTTGGGGATTCAGCTTCGTTTCAGTTGCCTTGATCAATTCAGAGGTCGTCAAGTGAGTTATGTTGATAATCTTCGAGTGAGTTATGGTACGAAATCTTCGGTGTGATTAGTTGCTTTGCCGTTCCCAGATCTCACAGGATTCGAAATTTCGGGGAAGCGCGTGGGATGGAGCGCGCCGGAGTAATCGGAGTGGATAGATGGGGGCGCCTCAATCTTCGCACCGCCTTTTCTGCCACGTATCAGGTGAGCGCCTACCGCGGGGTATGATAAGATCGCTCGGACCCACTCGTCAACCACTGGGAAGTGGTCTCATAAATAGTGCCCGGGTCGATGCAAAGCATAGTGCATCCCAATCGTCATGTTCCTCCTCTGCTTCTCCACCATGCTCTCCACCATCTTCATCGCCTTCGCTCGCCCGCGTGCACTCCGTCACCATGGGAAAGGACAAGACGGCGGCCCTGGAGCACTCGAAGATGGTGGCGACGGCAGCGAAGGGCAAGAAGAAGAGCCGGGGGTCGTCGTCGAGGTATGGTTTGCCACCTGGTTGGATCCAGGGGGACTGGATTCGATCCACAATCAAGAAAGAAGACTTGGAGGATATGGCTATTGGAGGTTTGATTGCTCACGAGTCTTGGAGGTTGCCAGGGAACGAGACCGAGCCTCGGCCGCAGGAGGGTGAGTGCGTCCTCCTCGCAACGCATGTCGACAAGGGTTTCACTCTGCCCCCACATCCTTTTTTCCAGGGTTTCTTCAAATTTTTTGGTGCCCAACTTCATCACTTCTCCCCCAACACAATCACATATCTCGCTGCGTATGTCTCTCTATGTGAAAACTTCTTAGGCTGTCGACCGCATTGGGTTTTATTCAAACACATCTTTACTTGTCGTTCTCAAACTGTGAAGAAGGCACATCCGAGTGACGAAAATATGCATCTGATCCAAATGTGTGGGGGTTTAGGGCTTCAGACGAGGGGTAGGAGTACTTTTCCTTGTATGACCCTTCCCGAGTCGGTTAGAGGGTGGTAGTCGACCTAGTTCTACTACAAGGATGTTCTGACTCCTGGTCAGTCGACTGGTCTTCCTCCCTTCACCATGGATCGAGTCTGCCAACCCTCTTCATTTATCTTGACTGGGTAGTCCAATTAGTCTATGATGGCATGACTGGAATGGATTTGTTGGAGGTGTTTCTCAGTCGACGCATCCAGCCTCTCCAAGCCCGCGATAATCAGATGTGGATGTACTCGGGCACTAATGACACCGCTCGGGTCCACCCAGAGGACGTCACCGAGGATATGGTGGCACAGTGGATGTAGAGCATCATTGGAAACAAGGACAACCCCAGGGGGTCCAGAAGAGTTACGCCATTCGACACCGAAAATGAACCAGACAAGGTCTGACCTTTGTTACCGAGTGCCTTTTTATTCCGATTTGGAACTATCCTTGAATCTGATTGATGCTTGTTTAACTCCTTGCCTTGCAGATTTATACTGAGATGTACTCGATGCCAAACGGGGAGCAAGTCCAAGAGGGAACGGAGAGCACAGACGAGAGTGGCGACTGGCAATCTCCCGATGTCAATGAAGATGACAGCGACGACTCAAACGGCAGTGAGGAATTCGACTCACCACCTCGCTTAGAAAGCCGATCCAAACAGTCTCCCGATGGCAAGGCAGCTCCTCCAAGCACACAAGTGCAAAAATACACTCAAACTTCGTCTCCGAAACCATCTGAAAAGGCCGCCAAGCAGCTCAAGACCTCCCGCTCAAAGCCTGGGAAGGCCTTGCCCAAGTTCAAGGTGAACGTTCCCGTCACTTTTGCGTAAGTTATTTGCTTTCCCTCTTTGCTTTCGCTTCGCTTGGGAACTTCTATGTTATCGTTGACTCATTCTATTGCTTGACCGAGTGGGTTTTGGAATGTCCATGAATGTCGACAAGGAGCAAGATGACGAGGAGATAGCAGACACGGCCACATCCAAAGAGGGTATGACTCTACAATCTTGTCCTCAGTTTGTTACTCGAACTATCGGTCGACTGAACTCTTACGGCTGAGTCTTTTGTAGCGCCGCCAAATGTTATTGAACTCCCAGCCGACGATGATCATGAAGACGCACTACAGAAGAACACAGGAAAAAGGGGCAGGAGTTCGAGCAAGAAGGTGCCTACTAGCAGGGTGTCACACTCGACTCCAGTGTGAGAACCAGTCTCCCAATGATCCGGGGATCCGATTCAGGCTTCTGTTTCTGTTGCTGACCCTGTGTCAATTGAACGTCCCTCGGCGTCGACTGCTCAGGCCCCTGCTCTGACTATGCAACTCCAGACTTGAGATCCTTCCGCTGCCTCGACTATTCCACCAACTCCACTCATTGTTACTCATCATGTCCAAGAGGACCAAGTAAGCACTGCTAAGGAAGCCATATGCCAAGCAGGCCTTATGATGGAGCAAATGAAGGTGGTGCATGAGGCTAGCAAGGCTGCCTATGACACCAGTTCCGCTCTTCAAACCAATGTCCAGGTGAGTTGATTTATGACTGGTATTTTAGCATGAGCTTTGCTCTGTTAGGATATGATACTTGAAAACTACTCCTTTATAATTCGTAAGATGTCTATGGATAAACATTTTTAAACCTTTAATGTGCATCTATCATGAGTCTGCACCTTGCATCCGTTCACCCACTTGGTGGTTTAACTTTTGTTGTATAGTTCTTCCACTTGAGTTGACTAGGTCCTGTCGAGTGTACTCTTGAATCAGTGGGGGCACGCCAAGTGCACCCGCCAGGTGTAGTCCCTGAGACCGCAGTCGACTGCGGGTAGTCGGCGGTGGTCTGAGAATAATTGTTGCCATTTTTTTACTCGGACTGGACGGGCCATGTGGAGTGGGAAGCCGGACCAGTGGGGGCACGCCTAGTGCACCCACTGGGTGTAGTCCCCAAGACTATTGTTGATTGTTTGACTCGGAAGTAGTCTTAAAACTCTTTTTGCCGTAACAACTTGAACTTGTACCTCACCATTCTGCAGCAATCGATCTTTGTTTTTGTCTACTGACTGTCTGTTGACTGCAGAAATCTTGTGAGTTTGGGGCGCAGTTTGCTGAATTGGAGAAGAAACAAATTCAGCTCAACCTTGATCTGGAACTGTCCAAAGAAAATCTGAAGAGGGCCCAAGATGAAGCAGACATCATGGGAGGTAATAACTCTGTCGATTGTTAACCTTGTCATCCTTTCTTTTCAATATTTAAACGGAGTGACTCCATTCGAACAGATGTGCATAGTGAAAATCGTCAACTCCAAGCTCGTCTGAAGAATGTTATTTCTTTAGACAAAATGAAGCAGGCTCTGGAGTAGAAGGATCTTGACCTCGCAGCAGCATAGAATACGGCGCGGGAGAAAACCGAACTTGCTGACAAGAAGCTGTCTTCAGTCGGCAAGTTGGAAGAAGAAAACGCCAAGCTGAAGACGACCATTGTCAAAGCAAACAAAGAAGTTGTGCAGCTGAAGAAGGACAAGGTGGCCTTGACTAACAAAGTTGGAGATCTCACTTGGAGGAGAGACGATCTAGAGACTTATTTGGGAGGCCTTGCCAAGAAGATGATGTTCTTTACGCTCAAAGGTACTTTTCCTTGTCCGGCTGATTCGCAACCGCCGACTCATCAAATGACCATCGTCTCATTATTTTCTGTGTCTACAATTTTTTTCAAAATTTCGAGGAAGAGACTGGGTGGATTGAGACGAGCCTGGACCGCATTAATTCCCCCATCAAGGACGAAGCTGCGATGAACATGCCGCGACTGGAATCTCACCTCACTAGTGTTATGGAGTATTTTGCATGACTGAAAGTGGCGGTGTCACGGATCTACACATAACTCTAGGCAAGAGTAAAGTTCCAAAATGACCTCGAGTCTCCGATGACTCGACTTAATGAAATCCCTGCTCGAGTGCGGGCATGGAAGAAGTCTTCTGCTTGTTGCGGAGGTGACGTGGCTCTGTCTCTGGTCCATGTTCATTGCAAGGAAGTTAGAGAAGAGAAGTTGGTGTCTCTCAAGGTCGCCAATACCAAGAGGCTGCAATTCCAGTCCTTTAGGGAAACCTTCATCGAGGCTGCTACTCGCATCGCAGATGGAATCGACCTGGATGAGTTCGTTGAATGATACGTCTCCAACATATCTATAATTTTTGATTGCTCCATGCTATATTATCTACTTTTTTGGACTATATTGGGCTTTATATTCCACTTTTATATTATTTTTGGGACAAACCTATTAACCGGAGGCCCAGCCCAGAATTGCTATTTTTTTGCCTATTTTAGTGTTTCGGAGAAACAGAATAGCAAACGGAGTCCAAACAGAATGAAACCTTCGGAAACGTGATTTTCTCATAAGATAAGATCCATGAGACTTGGACCCTCCGTCAAGAAAGCCACGAGATGGTCACGAGGGTGGAGGGCGCCCCACTAGGGCGCGCCCCCTGCCTCGTGGGCCCCTCGAAGCTCCACCGACGTACTTCTTCCTCCTATATATACCTACGTACCCCCAAACGATCGGGGACAGAGCAAAAAACCTAATTCCACCACCGCAACTTTCTGTATCCACGAGATCCCATCTTGGGGCCTGTTCCGGAGCTCCGCCGGAAGGGGCATCGATCATGGAGGGCTTCTACATCATCATCCAAGCCCCTCCGATGAAGTGTGAGTAGTTTATTTCAGACCTACGGGTCCATAGTTAGTAGCTAGATGGCTTCTTCTCTATTTTTGGATCTCAATACAATGTTCTCCCCCTCTCTCGTGGAGATCTATTCGATGTAATCTTCTTTTTGCGGTGTGTTTGTTGAGACCGATGAATTGTGGGTTTATGATCAAGTCTATCTATGAATAATATTTGAATCTTCTCTGAATTCTTTTATGTATGATTGGTTATCTTTGCAAGTCTCTTCGAATTATCAGTTTGGTTTGGCCTACTAGATTGGTTGTTCTTGCCATGGGAGAAGTGCTTAGCTTTGGTTTCGAACTTGTTGTGTCCTTTCCCAGTGACAAAAGGGACAGCAAGGCACATATTGTATTGTTGCCATCAGGGATAACAAGATGGGTTTTTTTATCATATTGCATGAAACTATCCCTCTACATCATGTCATCTTGCTTAAGGTTACTCTGGTTTTTAACTTAATACTCTAGATGCATGCTGGATAGCGGTCGATGAGTGGAGTAATAGTAGTAGATGCAGGCAGGAGTCGGTCTACTTGTCTCGGACGGGATGCCTATATACATGATCATACCTAGATATTCTCATACTATGCTCAATTTTGTCAATTGCTCAACAGTAATTTGTTCACCCACCGTAGAATACTTATGCTCTTGAGAGAATCCACTAGTGAAACCTATGGCCCCCGGGTCTCTTTCTCATCATATCAATGTCCATCACTTTATTATTGCTTTGTTTTTACTTTGCTTTTACTTTTTACTTTGCATCGCTATACCAAAAATACCAAAAAATATTATTTATCATCTCTATCAGATCTCACTTTCTTCAGTGGCTGTGAAGGGATTGACAACCCCTAAGCGTGTTTGTTGCGTTGAGCTATTGTTTTTGTGTAGGCACGAGGGACTCGCGCGTAGCCTCCTACTGTATTGATACCTTGGTTCTCAAAAACTGAGGGAAATACTTACGCTACTTTGCTGCATCATCCACTCCTCTTCGGGGAAATCCAACGCAGTGCTCAAGAGGTAGCAAGAAGAATTTCTGGTGCCGTTGCCGGGGAGTCTGCGCAAAAGTCAACATACCAAGTACCCATCACAATCCCTATCTCCCAAGTCGCATTATTTGCCATTTGCCTCTCATTTTCCTCTCCCCCACTTCACCCTTGCCGTTTTATTCGCCCCCTCTCTCTCTATCCTCCCTCTCTTTCTCTATTTGCCTCTTTTTGCCTGTTTGCTTTTTGTTCGCTCGTGTGTTGGATTGCTTGTTTTCCACGATGGCTCAAGATAATACTAAATTGTGTGACTTCAGCAATACCAACAATAATGATTTCCTTAGTACTCCGATTACTCCTCTTACTGAAGCTAAATCTTGTGAAATTAATGCTGCTTTGCTGAATCTTGTCATGAAAGATCCATTCTTCGGCCTTCCTAGTGAAGATGCCGCTACCCATCTTAATAGCTTCATTGATTTGTGTGACATGCAAAATAAGAAAGATGTCGATAATGATATTGTTAAATTGAAGCTATTTCCTTTTTCGCTTAGATATCATGCTAAAGCTTGGTTTTCATCTTTGCCTAAAAATAGTATTGATTCATGGAACAAGTGCAAAGATGCTTTTATCTCTAAGAATTTTCCTCCCGCTAAGATCATCTCTCTTAGAAACGATATTATGAATTTTAAGCAACTTGATCATGAACATGTTGCACAAGCTTGGGAGAGAATGAAATTAATGATACAAAATTGCCCTACTCATGGTTTTATATTTGTGGATGATTATACAAAAATTTTATGCCGGATTGAATTTTGCTTCTAGAAATGTTTTAGATTCGGCCGCGGGAGGCACTTTTATGGAAATCACTTTAGGAGATGCTACTAAACACCTAGATAATATTATGGTTAATTATTCTCAATGGCATACTGAAAGATCTACTAATAAAAAGGTGCATGCGATAGAAGAAATTAATATTTTGAGTGGAAAGATGGATGAACTTATGAAATTATTTGCTAATAAGAGTGTTTCTTCTGATCCTAATGATATGCCCTTGTCTACTTTGAATGAGAATAACAATGAATCTATGGATGTGAATTTTGTTGGTAGGAACAATTTTGGTAACAACGCGTATAGAGGAAATTTCAATACTAGGACTTATCCTAGTAATCCCCCTAATAATTATGGTAATTCCTACAGCAATTCTTATGGAAATTATAATAAGATGCCCTCTGACTTTGAATCTAATATTAAAGAATTTATTTCTTCGCAAAAGAATTTCAATGCTATGATTGAAGAAAAATTGCTTAAGATTGATGATTTGGCTAGGAACGTTGATAGAATTTCTCTTGATGTTGATTCTTTAAAGCTTAGATCTATTCCTCCTAAGCATCATATCAATGAGTCTCTCAAAGCCATGAGAATTTCCATTGATGAGTGCAAGGAAAGAACCGCTAGGACGCGTGCTATGAAAGATGCCTTTATTAAAGCGTGTTCTTCTAGTTCCTATGAAAATAATGATGAAGATCTATTGATGTGTCCCCTATTAAATCTTTGTTTTTCAATATTAATCTTGATAATGATGGTACTGAATATGATCCACCTTTACCTCGAAGGCGTTCTAAAAATTCGGAGTATTTGGATCTTGATGGTGAAATTGATAAAAATGGGATTAAAAGAAATAAAACCCTAGGTGATGCTAAACCCACTATATTGGATTTCAAGGAATTTAATTATGAAAATTTCTCTTTAATTGATTGTATTTCCTTGTTGCAATCCTTGCTAAAATCTCATCATGCTTATAGTCAAAATAAAGCCTTTACCGAACATATCGTTGATGCCTTGATGCAATCTTATGAAGAAAAACTTGAGTTGAAAGTTTCTATCCCTAGAAAACTTTATGATGAGTGGGAACCTACTATTAAAATTAAAATTGAAGATTATGATTTTTATGCTTTTTGTGATTTGGGTGCTAGTGTCTCTACTATTCCCAAAACTTTGTGTGATTTGCTAGATTTCCGTGATTTTGATGATTGCTCTCTAAACCTGCATCTTGCGGATTCCACTATTAAGAAACCTAAGGGAATAATTAATGATATTCTTATTGTTGAAAATAGGAATTATGTGCCCGTAGATTTTATCGTTCTTGATATAGATTGCAATCCTTCTTGTCCTATTATTCTTGGTAGACCTTTCCTTAGAACGGTTGGTGCAATTATTGATATGAAGGAAGGGAATATTATATTTCAATTTCCATTAAAAAAGGGCATGGAGAACTTCCCGAGAAAGAAAATAAAATTACCATATGAATCTATCATGAGAGCCACTTATGGATTGCCTACCAAAGATGGCAACACCTAGATCTATCCTTGCTTGTTATGCCTAGCTAGGGCGTTAAACGATAGCGCTTGTTGGGAGGCAACCCAATTTTATTTTTATTCCTTGATTTTTGCTCCAGTTTAGTAATAAATAATTTATCTAGACTCTATTTTGGTTGTGTTTTCTGTGTTTAATTAGTGTTTGTGCCAAGTAGAACCGTTGGGAAGACTTGGGGAAAGTCTTGTTGAACTTGCTGTAAAAAACAGAAACTTTACCGCTCACGAGAACTGCTGTAATTTTTATTTGGAAAGTTCTATTTAGTTAATTATTTTTTCAGATGATTAATAGATAAATTCCTCACGTCCAGCAATTTATTTTAGAATTTTTGGGGTTCCAGATCTTGCGCTAGCTACAGATTACTACAGACTGTTCTATTTTTGACAGATTCTGTTTTTCGTGTGTTGTTTGCTTATTTTGATGAATCTATGGCTAGTAAAATAGTTTATAATCCATAGAAAAGTTGGAATACAGTAGGTTTAACACCAATATAAATAACGAATGAGTTCATTACAGTACCTTGAAGTGGTCTTTTGTTTTCTTTCGCTAACAGAGCTCACGAGATTTTCTACTTTAAGTTTTGTGTTGTGAAGTTTTCAAGTTTTGGGTAAAGATTTGATGGATTATGGAACAAGGAGTGGCAAGAGCCTAAGCTTTGGGATGCCCATGGCACCTCCAAGTTAATCTAAGGACACCTAAAAGCCAAAGCTTGGGGATGCCCCGGAAGACATCCCCTCTTTCGTCTACTTCTATCGGTAACTTTACTTGGAGCTATATTTTTATTCACCACATGATATGTGTTTTTCTTGGAGCGTCTTTTATGATTTGAGTATTTGCTTGTTAGTCTACCACAATCATCCTTGCTGTGCACACCTTTTGAGAGAGCCATACATGATTTGGAATTTGATAGAATACTCTATGTGCTTCACTTATATCTTTTGAGCTTTATAGTTTTGCTCTAGTACTTCACTTATATCTTTTAGAGCACGGTGGTGGATTTGTTTTATAGAAACTATTGATCACTCATGCTTCACTTAGATTATTTTGAGAGTCTTATTATCATGGTAATTTTCTTAAAATCCTAATATGCTTGGTATGCAAGATTAATAATAAAACTTTCTTATGAGTGTGTTGAATACTAAGAAAAGTTTGATGCTTGATGATTGTTTTGAGATATGGAGGTAATAATATCAAAGTCATGCTAGTTGAGTAGTTGTGAAATTTAGAAATACTTGTGTTGAAGTTTGCAAGTCCCGTAGCATGCACGTATGGTAAAAATTATTCAACAAATTTGAAACATGAGGTGTTATTTGATTGTCTTCCTTATGAGTGGCGGTCGGGGACGAGCGATGGTCCTTTCCTACCAATCTATCCCCCTAGGAGCATGCGCGTAGTGCTGAGGTTTTTGATGACTTGTAGATTTTTGCAATAAGTATGTGAGTTCTTTATGACTAATGTTGAGTCCATAGATTATACGCACTCTCACCCTTCCATCCTTGCTAGCCTCTTCGGTAACGTGCATTGCCCTTTCTCACATTGAGATTTGGCGCAAACTTCGCCGGTGCATCCAAACCCCGTGATATGATACGCTCTTTCACACATAAACCTCCTTATATCTTCCTCAAAACATCCACCATACCTACCTATTATGGCATTTCCATAGCCATTCCGAGATATATTGCCATGCAACTTTCCATCATTCCGTTCATCATGACACATTCATCATTGTCATATTGCTTAGCATGATCATGTAGTTGAGATAGTATTTGTGGAAAAGCCACCGTTTATAATTCTTTCATACATGTCACTCTTGGTTCATTGCATATCTCGGTACATCGCCGGAGGCATTCATATAGAGTCATCTTTGTTCTAGTATCAAGTTCTAATCATTGAGTTGTAAATAAATAGAAGTGTGATGATCATCATTATTAGAGCATTGTCCCAAGTGAGGAATAAAAAAAGAAAGGCCATAAGAAAGAGAAGGCCCAAAAAAAGAAGAGAAAGGCCATAAAAAAAGAAAAGGCCCAAAAAAAGAGAGAAAAAGAGAGAAGGGACAATGTTACTATCCTTTTACCACACTTGTGCTTCAAAGTAGGACCATGATCTTCATAGTAGAGAGTCTCTCATGTTATCACTTTCATATACTAGTGGGAATTTTTCATTATAGAACTTGGCTTGTATATTCCAACAATGGGCCTGCTCATGTGCCCTAGGTCTTCGTGAGCAAGCAAGTTGGATGCACACCCACTAGTTTCTTTTGTTGAGCTTTCATACATTTATAGCTCTAGTGCATCCGTTGCATGGCAATCCCTACTCCTTCCATTAATATCAATCGGTGGGCATCTCCATAGCCCATTGATTAGCCTCATTGATGTGAGACTTTCTCCTTTTTTGTCTTCTCCACATAACCCCCTCATTATATTCTATTCCACCCATAGTGCTATGTCCATGGCTCGCGCTCATATATTGCGTGAAAGTTTATAGGTTTGAGATTACTAAAGTATGAAACAATTTCTTGGCTTGTCATCGGGGTTGTTCATGATGAGAGCATTCTTGTGTGACGAAAATGAAACATGACTAAACTATATGATTTTGTAGGGATGAACTTTCTTTGGCCATGTTATTTTGAGAAGACATAATTGCTTAGTTAGTATGCTTGAAGTATTATCATTTTTATGTCAATATGAACTTTTGCCTTGAATCTTTCGAATCTGAATATTCATACCACAATTAAGAAGAATTACATTAAAATTATGCCAAGTAGCACTCCACATCAAAAATTCTATTTTTATCATTTACCTACTCGAGGACGAGCAGGAATTAAGCTTGGGGATGGTTGATTCGTCTCCAACGTATCTATAATTTTTGATGGTTCCATGCTATATTATCTACTGTTTTGGACTATATTGGGCTTTATTTTCCACTTTTATATTATTTTTGGGACTAACCTATTATCTGGAGGCCCAGCCCAGAATTGTTGTTTTTTTGCCTATTTCAGTGTTTCGGAGAAACAGAATATCAAACGGAGTCCAAACGGAATGAAACCTTCGGAAACGTGATTTTCTCATCAGATAAGATCCAGGAGACTTGGACCCTCCATCAAGAAAGCCACCAGGCGGTCACGAGGGTGGAGGGCGCGCCCCCTGCCTCATGGGACCCTCGAAGCTCCACCGACGTACTTCTTCCTCCTATATATACCTACGTACCCCCAAACGATCGGGGACAGAGCCAAAAACCTAATTCCACCGCCGAAACTTTTTTTATCCACGAGATCCCATCTTGGGGCCTGTTCCGGAGCTCCGCCGGAAGGGGCATCGATCACGAAGGGCTTCTAAATCATCATCCAACCCCCTCCGATGAAGTGTGAGTAGTTTATTTCAGACCTACGGGTCCATAGTTAGTAGCTAGATGGCTTCTTCTCTCTTTTAGGATCTCAATACAATGTTCTCCCCCTCTCTCGTGGAGATCTATTCGATGTAATCTTCTTTTTGCGGTGTGTTTGTTGAGAACGATGAATTGTGGGTTTATGATCACGTCTATCTATGAATAATATTTGAATCTTCTCTGAATTCTTTTATGTATGATTGGTTATCTTTGCAAGTCTCTTCGAATTATCAGTTTGGTTTGGCCTACTAGATTGGTTGTTCTTGCCATGGGAGAAGTGCTTAGCTTTGGGTTCGAACTTGCTGTGTCCTTTCCCAGTGACAAAAGGGACAGCAAGGCACATATTGTATTGTTGCCATCAGGGATAACAAGATGGGTTTTTTTATCATATTGCATGAAACTATCCCTCTACATCATGTCATCTTGCTTAAGGCGTTATTCTGTTTTTAACTTAATACTCTAGATGCATGCTGGATAGCGGTCGATGAGTGGAGTAATAGTAGTAGATGTAGGCAGGAGTCGGTCTACTTGTCTCGGACGTGATGCTTATATACATGATCATACCTAGATATTCTCATAACTATGCTCAGTTCTGTCAATTGCTCAATAGTAATTTGTTCACCCACCGTAGAATACTTATGCTCTTGAGAGAAGCCACTAGTGAAACCTATGGCCCCCGGGTCTCTTTCTCATCATATCAATCTCCATCACTTTATTATTGCTTTGTTTTTACTTTGCTTTTACTTTTTACTTTGCATCTCTATTCCAAAAATACCAAAAATATTATTTACCATCTCTATCAGATCTCACTTTCGTAAGTGATCGTGAAGGGATTGACAACCCCTAAGCGTAGGTTGCGTTGAGCTATTGTTTTGTGTAGGTACGAGGGACTCGTGCGTAGCCTCCTACTGGATTGATACCTTGGTTCTCAAAAACTGACGGAAATACTTACGCTACTTTGCTGCATCATCCTCTCCTCTTCAGGGAAATCCAGCGCAGTGCTCAAGAGGTAGCATTCAGCCAGCTAGTCCTTCTCCTGCCGAGTGAAAAACTTGATAGCTTGATTAAATTTTCCTCGGGATGCTGAGTGATTTTGTAACCGTTAAAACTCTTTCGGGCTTGATGCTGAAGTACTTTTGTCGGTGGTTTTGAACTTTCATGGATTTTATCAGAACTTGGTTTTTTCCATTTGAATGCAGTTGCCTTGTCTTCACCACCTTTGAGTTTCTTTACTTTGAGTGAATTGGGAATAACAACTGAAACTCCGAGTAGATGGGTCACTCCTCACTCGGAGTTGACATCGGACTTGTGACGCAGCTCCGAGAGTAGCCAGTCATTGTATTTGTGGCTTAGCTCCGAGTGCACCGAGACGTTGTACTTGTGGTGTAGCTCCTAGTGCAACCAGACGTTGTACTTATGGCGTAGCTCCGAGTGCAACCTGACGTTGTACTTCTGGCGTAGCTCCGAGTGCAACCTGATGTTGTCCTTGTGGCATAGTTCCGAGAGCAGCCAGTCATTGTATTTGTGACTTAGGCGAATGCGGGATCGCGGCTAAGACCCTGAGTGGAGAGGGTTGCTCTCCACTCGGAGTAGTTTTGTAACTTGGGCGAGTTCGGGGTCACAACTAAGCCGCCGAGTGGGAGGATTGCTCCCCACTCGGAGTAGCTTTGTAACTTAGGCAAGTTTAGGGGCGCAGCTTAGCCCCTGAGTAGGAGGATTGCTCTGCACTCGGAGTAATTTTATAACTTAGGCGAGTGCGGGGTCGCAGCTAAGCCCCTGAGTGGGAGGATTGCTCTCCACTCGGAGTAGTTTTCTAAATTAGGCAAGTCCGTGGTCGCAACTAAGCCCCCGAGTGGGAGGATTGCTCTACACTCGGAGTAGTTTTACAACTTAGGCGAGTACGGGGTCGCAGCTAAGCCCCTGAGTGCGAGGATTGCTCTCCACTCGGAGTAGTTTTGTAACTTAGGCGAGTACGGGGTCGCAGCAAAGCCCCTGAGTGGGAGGATTGCTCTCCACTCGGAGTAGTTTTGTAACTTAGGCGAGTACGGGGTCGCAGCTAAGACCCCGAGTGGGGAGGGTTGCTCTCCACTTGGAGGTGTTTTGTAACTTAGGCGAGTACATGATCGTGGCTAAGTCCCCGAGTGGGAGGATTGCTCTCCACTCAGAGTAGTTTTACAACATAGGCAAGTACGGGGTCGCAGCTAAGCCCGGAGTGCGAGGATTGCTCTCCACTCGGAGTAGTTTTATAACTTAGGCAAGTACGGGGTCGCACCAAATCCCCCGAGTGGGAGGATTGCTCTACATTTGAAGTAGTTTTGTAACTTAGGAGAGTACGAGGTCGCAGCTAAGCCCCCGAGTGGGAGGATTGCTCTCCACTCAGAGTAATTATGTAACTTAGGCGAGTACGGGGTCGGAGCTAAGCCCCTGAGCGGGATGATTGCTCTCCAATCGGAGTAGTTTTTTTAACTTAAGCGGGTATGGGTTCGTAGCTAAGCCCCCGAGCGGGAAGATTGCTCTCCACTCAGAGTAGTTTTGTAACTTAGGCGAGTACGGGGTCGCACCTAAGCCGCCGAGTGGGAGGATTGATCTCCACTTGGAGTAGTTTTGTAACCTAGGCGAGTATGGGATCACAGCCAAGGCCCCGAGTGGGAGGATTGCTCTCCACTCAGAGTAGTTTCATAACTAAGGCGGGTACGGGGTCGCAGCTAAGCCCCCGAATGGGAGGATTGCTCTCCACTCGGAGTAGTTTTGTAACTTAGGCGAGTACGGGGTCGCAGCTAAGCCCTCGAGTGGGAGGATTGCTCCCCACTCGGAGTAGTTTTGTAACTTAGGTGAGTACGGGGTTGCAGCTAAGCCCCTGAATGGGAGGATTGCTCTCCACTCGAAGTAGTTTTCTAACTTAGGCGAGTATGGGGTCGTAGCTAAGCCCCCGAGTGAGAGGATTGCTCTCCACTCGGAGTAGTTTTGTAACTTAGGCGAGTACGGGGTCATAGCTAAGCCCCCGAGTGGGGAGAGTTGCTCCCCACTCGGAGTGGTTTTGTAACTTAGGCGAGTACGGGGTCACAGCTAAGCCCTCGAGTGGGGAGGGTTGCTCTCCACTTGGAGGTGTTTTGTAACTTAGGCGAGTACAGGATCGTGGCTAAGTCCCTAAGTGAGAGGCTTGCTCTCCACTCGGAGTGGTTTTGTAACTTAGGCGAGTACAGGATCGCAGCTTAGGCCCCGAGTGTGAGGATTGCTCTCCACTCCGAGTAGTTTTGTAACTTGGGCGAGTACAGGATCGGAGCTAAGCCCCCAAGTGGGAGGATTGCTCTCCACTCGGAGTGTTTTTGAAACTTAGGCGAATCGGATTCGCGGATAAGCCACCCACTTGGGGATTTGAACACATATTTTTATGGGATAGCAATCATTAAGATACCACAAAAATCTTGTCTTTGAATAGCAAACTGAAGGATTCTTATTACAACTCGTCGATCCAAGTGTTTAGGTATAGAAACGGCGTAGCAGCTCCGCATTCCATGAGCATGGATCGTCTTCTTTCTTGGCTATGTTGTAGAGGTGATAGGCCCCATTTTGGAGCACCTTGGTGATCATGAAGGGACCTTCCCATGCCGGAGCAAGCTTGTGAGGTCGTTTCTGGTGCACTCAGAGCACAATGTCTCCTTCTTGAAATGCTCGACCTCTGACATTACGAGCATGGAATCGACGTAGGTCTTGTTGATAGATGGTAGACCGGATCAGAGCCATCTCTCGTTCTTCCTCCAAGAGATCAACCGCATCTTAGCGTGCTTGTCCTGCTTCAGTTTCTAAGAAGAGTTCCACTCGGGGGGCGTTGTGCAGCAAGCCACTCGGAAGCACGGCTTCAGCACCATACACCATGAAGAAAGGAGTTCGATCAGTCGACCGTTTGGGAGTTGTTCTCAGCCCCCATAGGACTGATGGCAATTCAGTCACCTAGGCTCCAGGAGCATGTTTGAGATCGTGCATCAGTCGGGGTTTCAGCCCTTGAAGGATCAAACCATTCGCCCTTTCTGCCTGCCCATTCGACAGCAGGTGCACAACAGATGCGTAGTCAACCCGGGTGCCTTGGGAAGCACAAAATGCTCTGAACTCATCAGAATCAAAGTTGGAGCTGTTATCTTTGATAATACTGTGAGGGACTCCATATCTGAATATCAGCTCTCTGATTAAACTGATGGTAGTGCTTGAATCAACAATCTTGATAGGCTTAGCTTCAATCCATTTGGTGAATTTGTTGACTGCCACAAGCAAATGAGTGAAACCACTTCTGCCAGTCTTGAAAGGTCCAACCATGTCCAACCCCCATACTACAAATGGCCAGACGAGTGTAATAGTCTTCAAAGCAGACGCATGCTTGTGAGACATGTTTGAGTAGAACTACCAGCCTTCGCACTTGTCGTCTATATCTTTCGCCATCTCATTTGCACGCGGCCAGCAGAATCCTGCTCGGTATGCTTTCGCCATGATGGTCCGAGAGGACATATGGTGACCACAGGTCCCCGAGTGGATCTCATTTAGGATCATTCAACCTTCTTTTGGGGAGATGCAATGCTGAGCAACTCTAGTAACACTTTCTTTGTAAAGCTATCTAGCTATCACTGTGAATGCTTTGGATCGACGGACGATCTTACTGGCCTCATCTTCATCCTCTAGGAGTTGCTTTCTGAGCAGATATGCAATATATGGTACCATCCAGTCGGGGGTGATTACCAAAGCTTGCATGACTAGGTCGACTACAGCTAGGAATTCAATTTCAGTCGATTGGTTGAACTTATCAGTTGTGGGGGCTCTTTCGTAAAGGAATCTTCTTGAACAAACGGGGTATGGAGATGCTCCAAGAACACATTAGTAGGGATTGGTTTCTGATTGGATCCTAACTTCGCCAGATCATCAACAACTTGATTCTTAATCCAAGGTATGTGGTGGAGCTCCAACCCTTCAAACTTCTTCTCCAGCTTTCTTATTGCATTGCAATAACAAGTCATAGCTGGGCTCCTGATATCCCATTCCTTCATCACTTGATTAACCACCAAGTCTGAGTTGTCGTAGACCATTAGGCGACGGACGCCGAGCGAGATAGCCATACGCAATCCATACAAAAGTGCCTCATACTCGGCTTCGTTGTTTGAAGAATCAAAGTGAATTTGGAGGACATAGCTGAGCTTATCACCTCTTGGGGATACTAGAACCATGCCAGCACCAGAGTCATTCAACATCTTGGATCCATCAAAGAACATACACTACAAAAAAGACACATCCTTGACATTTTGGGCCGAACGAATTTTTTTTGTCATACTTATGACACTTCTATGACGATAATTGTGACAAAACCCGGTATCATAATAGATGTGGTGGGGTCCTACTTCTATGACAAAAAATCATGACAGAAAATGGGCTTTTCATCTTGGGCGGGCTGGAGACACAGCTGCATGAAACACTTTAGGCCGTCCATGATGGGAAAACCGTGGTAGAAGCGAGGGCGAGGAAAATATCGGGGAGTTCCCAGTTACGGTGGGTGGTCGGGGGCCGAGCGATGCGTGTTTCTCTCATACGTACGTGCGTGTGTGCGAGGCGTTGGGCTCTAACTGAACCCGAGTGAGACGTTGGGCTCTAACTGGACCCGAGCGATTGCACTGCATGCTACGCATTACTGAACCCGAGCGATCGATCGATCCCTTGCTGTTAACTGAAGCCGAGTGATTCCTTCGCTACTTCTACTAACTGAAGCCAATCGAACACTGCTGCCTCCTTCCCTTGATGAACAATGAGCGTTGTTGGGGGGTTTGGATGAACAATTCCCAGTGGGGGGTTGGATGAACAGGACCCCATGGTAGTAGAGGTCGTTGCCGCTGGATGAATAGTACCCCGATCGATCAAGCCGGTGGATGAACATGACCCTGTGGATGGCTGGATGAACAGGACCCCGTGGAGGGCTGGATGAACAGTAGCCGGTGCAGGGCTGGATGAACAGTAGCCCGTGGAGGGGTGATTGAACAGGACCCCGTGGAAAGGGCTGGTTGAACAATAGATGGTGGAGGAGCGCGCGGTGGAGGCTGGATGAATAGGAGCCCGTGGATGAATAGTCACAGGTGGAGGTTGGAGGAGGTCGACGGTGGATGAACAGTAGCCCGTGGAGGCAGTCGACAGTGGAGATGAACAATATCCCATGGAGTCCTGTTTTGCGGTACGCCAAACCCTCCCGATGAACAAGACCCCCGTTTCGACCGTAGTGATCCAACACAAGTCTGTTTCCTGCGTTTTGCGGTACGCCACACCCATCCCGATCAACAGGACCCCGTTTCCACCGTAGGAGGTCCATTTCCTCCGTTTTGCGATACGCCAGACCCCTCTCGATGAACAAGATCCCGTTTCAACCGTGGCCGGTCGAACACAAGGCCGTTTCCTCCGTTCTGTGGTACGCCAGGCCTCGTTTCCATCGGTTGTTCCATCCAAGCCGGTTGGCTCCCAATGAACAGCACGCGTTCTGTTGCCTCCCGATGAACACGACGCATTCCGTTGCCTCCCCATGAACATGATGACGGCACAGCTTCTCCGTTCCGACCCAGCCATGTAGACGAGCCCTGGCCGTACGTATGCGCGAGTAGGTGTTCGAGACCCCGCCTGTATGTATGTACGTGGCCGTATTTTTTGGCATGTGGTTGTATGTACGTGTACACGGTTTAGACGGGACAGCGTGAACTGCTACATGGGGGGATCTACTATGACATGTGCCGCTACTTACTCGGCCATAGTTCATACTTGTAGAAAGACCGATCGACTAGTATGTACATACATGTTCCGACAAGATCGACAACGGTACGTACGCTTCGACCGGGTGGCTCCCAGCTATCAGGGAGGATAAGGACACACTTCCTTGCGTGCGAAGATATAGCTGCTGGGTCCCAGCTGTCAGGGGGGATATTTTTTGCCCGTAATAAGGACGCACTTCCTTGTGTGCGAAGATGTAGCTGGTGGGTCCCAACAGTCAGAGGGAGAAAACATTACTTTCCAGGGTAAAAAGAATGCAGTTGCATGCCTGCGTCCATGGGCGTGGTGCGTCCCCACTGTCAGCCTCCCACGTACAGTCATCTTCCGATGACTCTAGGTTGTTGACCATGTTGACCACACCGTGCCGAGCACACCAAGGCTGGTGGACGAGGTGAGGCCGCAGACTGGAACTACCCGGATATGGGGAAGATGCGGCAGTGGAGTCGCAGATGGAGAGGAGTGGGAAACTTGACTGGTTCAGGTGTGCGGCAGCACTGCCGCCCACAAGAGACAGGAGCAAGAACAGAGGTTGAAGAAGGAGCACGACTGTTGGATTAACATCCAATGGTCCAGCTGCTAGAATCATTTGTTGATTAAGTTGACAAAGCCCTACGTACAAATCTGCTTAGTAGGCCCACAAGTCAGCCACCAAATCTGCCAGGTCCCAGCTATCATCGGGAGGAATGGGTTTTTCACATAACAAGGAGGCACTTCCTTCCATGTGAAGATACAACCGGTGGATCCCAGCTGTCAGGGGGAGGAAACAGCTTAAAAAGGAGGAACTTTCATTGCGTGCGACCATGGACCTCATGGGTCCTAGCCATCAGGCTCTCCACATACAGCCCTCTTCCGATGACTCTCGTTTGTTGACCACACCGTGCCGAGCGCAGCGAGGCGGTGGACGACGGCGAGGCCCCAGACTGGAACGACCCAGAGATGGGGAAGACGCGGCAGTGGAGTCACATACGGAGAGGAGAGGGAAACTTGACTGGTTCGGGTGCGGGTTGGGCCTACACTCAGCAAAGAATAATGGTTGGTGTGGAGTGGAGGGATAGCGTGGCCGTTGGCGTGGTAGCGTTTCGCTAAGGCACGCCAAACAATGTCGCTGGATGCCGGAGGCTGGAACAGGCGGTCCCGGCAGCGCTGGGGTTAGAAGACAAGAGATTGAAGAAGAATGTCGGCCGTTGGATGTAAATCCAACGCCTTGCTTAGGCTTCGACCTACTGGCCCACATGTCAGCCAGTCCATTTGTTTTTTAGTCCATTTGGTGGGCTGGGTGAAACAATGAGGTAGCATCTATGCAGCCCGTTTATATATATGGTAGAATTTAAAACCCATTTGCATTTTTTGACAAAATCCGCGGACCTGCTGGGCTGGGTGAAAATATCATGTTGGGCTGGATGGAGAAATGTTATAAAAACATAAACACATGATTGCACGTCTATTACTGCATTGGTCAGTAAAATCTTTGCGAGCTTATGTACGCAATCACTAGGAGTTAACTTGCCAAGTTATATATAAACAATTATTATTATTATTATTTTGTAAGAACTTTCAATTTGTGAAATAAAATATCATTTTAACTTGATTAGTTAATAGGACATTCAGTATTATTATTTTTTGGGCTAGACGCAGGACAGTTGAGTTGGTTCTAGGGAAAAGTACTGGGAGAAAACTCAGTTTACATCGAAAAAGAAAGTGGGAGAAAATTCAGATATAGGATTAATGAAAACAAAAAATAAAGGAAGTGGGAAGGTCTATAAAATGGTTGGACGAACGACAGGTTTAATGGAACCTTATGTTGTTTCTATTATATAAATATATAATAAAATAAGATATAAATAGTATAGGTTCAGTTTTGCATTCTTATAGAAAACATAGGTTCGGTTTTGCATTCTTATAGAAAAATAGAACTGAGCTGTGCATCGTCTTGAAAAAACAAACATAACTTGGGTTGCTGATGTTATAGACAAGCTAGGTTGGGAGGCCCAGAGGCCCTTGATACCTGCTGGATCCGAAAAATGTTGAAACATGTCGTGGGCTGCCCATGTTAAACAACAAAACCTAGGCCATGGACCTGGTGGGCCCGGGACTGTCTGCCTCTCGACGAACAGTTGTCTCCTGATTCCTCTTGTTTTGCTGACCATGTTGGGAATGACAGACAACGGCGCCGTGGCGAGAGCACCAAGGCGGAGGACGACATTGAGACCTCAGACAGAATGAACCAGAGCGGGGGAATACACAGGTGGAGCGGAGTACGAGGGCTGACTTGTTCGGGTGCAGGGTGGGCCAGTGGAGCTGCCGCCGCCGGACAATGTGTGTGAGTAGAGGGATGGCCTGGCCAACGCCATAGGCTATGATGGCCAGCCGCTGTATAGGAAGAGGACGAAAGATTGAACAAAATAAAGAAATACAAATGGATAGGTGGTTGGTCCCATATGTCTGTTTATGATACTTGCTGGGTCCACCTGAGAAGGGGAATATGTTGGGAGGAAGGAGATTCAAAGCACGACAGCCGAGTGAACTAGTTTTTTTAAACGGATGAGTGAACTAGTTACATACAGAAGAAAATAGCCACTATAAAAAGCAAACATGTTAATGGGTTCTTAAAAGAAATATTTCATATAAAACAGATAATTACGACACATAGGCTAATGCATGAAACACTCAGATGATAAAGGTGTTTATAAACAGATAAAGTACAACATCTAGACCTTCCTGGGATGCTTGATCATGACGCTGTCGTTGTCCGTGTACTCGTCGGTTATGGGAAGCAGACACGCCCTCATGTCCAAGATCCGCCTATACATGTCGTAGCATGTGTGTGCGTCCTTGGCAGCGTAGGTTATGTAGGCTAGATTCAGAGGTACCTCCCACATGTTCAGGTCCTTTGGTACCATTGTCTTCTTTCATGTTGGCGTATCAGGGGTCGATGATGGTCTCAGTGAGGTCAACCACAGAGTCCTTCTCCTGCCCGTTGACGATGATCTCGTATTGATTCGACAAGCATGTTGCATCTGATGGCTGAATCATCGCGTTCTTCCTTCTCTCCAGCGTAGCGAAGGTGCAGTCGGCGCTGCCGATGAAATGGGCAAATGCTCCAGAACCTCTGATGGCCCTACAGTAGTGGTACATGAGAACCTCGTCCCGCACACATACCTGGGCGATGGCGATCCACTGGTCCTTGTCAGGAGACGAATGGGTGGGCACAAGGTCTAGTCCTGCGACCCTGTGATTTCTCGTCTTGTAGGTACTGCTTGAACTCGGCGAGGCTGAGCTTCACCGAGTCCGAATCGTTAGTGTACATCACATTCAACTTGGCACAGCCATAGGACTGAACGGCGAACTCAAAGGGGAACTCCTTGCTGAAGTCCATATCCAGCAGTCTTACCCCTCGGATCGCCATTGGAGTGTCTTCAAGTGAACGAGTGGGTAGGCGGCGGCAGCAGTTCGTTTTTCAGCTCTTGGGGAACTAGATTCAACAGTAAATTGAGTGTGTACATGCGAAAATAGTTACTACCCATCCCTCGCCCGCTGCACGCCCGGCAGAAGATAGATGCACCCTCGGAGCATTCAAACCCCTCCATTAAGAAACCTACTCTGGCCACACGTCGGTTCACGAGCGTGTCTGTATTGGTACTGTAATAACAAGAGTTAGTGGTCACTTTACTTAAATTTAATTTCCTTTAATAGAAATTTATAATTAAAACAAGCAATGCATTGGCGCGTTCTATCAGTGCCACATGATCAACATGCACAACAATTAGAATTATTATTCTCAAGACGCACACGATCAACACATTTGTCGCACTTTCACACACATAATACTACCAAGTTTGAACTGTTTGTTATTTTTGTTGTCCTCTGCATCATCATGTCGTGTTTCCCAGCTTGCAAGATTCAGAACCAACAAATAAGATCCAAATAATAAGTACAACAAAGATGCCTACACATCTCATTGATTCCCAGCTTGCAAGATTCAGAACCAACAAATAAGATTCAAATAATAAGTACAACAAAGATGATTACACATCTCTTTGATTCCCAACTTGCAAGATTCAGAACCAACCCATTAGAGACTTTTGATAAAGTGAATATCGGGATTAAATCCATCTTGGCTAGCCATGTCATACAAAAAGAACTTGGCGAAAGCTCTTGACTGTCACAACATCTGTAGTTGAGTATTCCTGTTTGCACAACACAAATAAGAAGAGCATGATTACTATAATAATGGCACTCCTTGAACTCAACCTCTAGCTCCACTCGGATGAAGCCTGCCTGGAATTCCATGATTCAATTCATGCGCCCTTTTCTGTAGCTCACCTGAAATGAAGCAAAGATTGGATCATTCAGCTAGCAAGAAGTACTTACTCTCGTGAGCTGGCAGGCTCATGTAAGGTGCAACTATAATTTGCTTATCCTTTTGTGAAGTTCCACTAAAATAAAGTGCCATTGTGGTGACAGTGACGGATCATCTTGCAAATGCTAATAAAATGTTGCATGAGATTACTATCAGAATTTGACGGAGATTTTGGAAACTCCAATCACCATTTTGTTAAGTTCCACCAAAATTGAGAGATGTTGCCCATGTGACATTTTAGTTGAACTGCACAAGACACTCATTCCAAAAAGAAGTGTTTTGTGCAGTTCACCAAAAGGTCACGATAGCAACAAGGTGAAATGGATATCCCTATCTGCACAAAAAGATAGAAAGTAAACAGTTGCTAGTCAATAAGAATATACGAAACATACACGAAATGAAAAAGAAGCATCTTAATTATGTTCACGGCAAGCACGCAAGGACAATAGAAATTTTAAAACGCCAGCAACGCTTCATGTTACCGGAAGCATTACGATCAACAATGACATTCGTCAAATATGGGATTACTTTAATGGTGGCATTCCTTGTTTACCAGATATAGTAAATCAACAGCAGCTAAAGAGTTGGTTTAAGGGCATGGGACCGTGGGGACACCAGGACACTTAGCAGCGTCAAGGAGCAAGTTACTTATCATACTGGGAAAATAATAGGAGTACCATTTGTAACATAGTTTAATTGCATCATATCACTAGAGGCATTAGATTCACAATAACACTAGTTAGACATATCCTTAAGATAACAGTGTGATCGCTTCATTTTACATGCGCCCTTACATTAACAATAGGAAAAGGTTGGTATAAGGACATGCGACAGTGGATGCATCAGCACAATGTACCTACAAGGAGGCATAATGTGGTGATGCCGAGTTTGTTCATGCTCTATGAGGGCAGCAAATCTAATCCTGGAGACCTTTTACTATGTGAGGGCAACAAATCTAATCCTGGAGACCTTTTACTATGTGAGGGCAGCAAATCTAATCCTGGAGACCTTTTACTATGCGAGGGAAGTAAATCTAATCATGGAGACCTTTTACTATGTGAGGGCAACAATTCTAATCCTGGAGACATTTTACTACGTGAGGGCAACAAATCTAATTATGGACATACTCTGTTGACTTGTCGACCAGCCGCCACTTTCTATCCTTTTTTCAACCAATAATAGATATGTTCCTTATCCAGTTTGTACTGCGTTTTCCTGTTATTTCCCTTTTCAACAAAGAGACTGGTTCGGTATCCGATCTCTACTACTTTCACCATATTATTTCCTCTTTGAATCAGGTCCTAGATTCATGCTACAACATTCCCCCCTTTCTTCGTTGTTTGAACCATGTCCTAGATTCGAATGTATGAAGTAGCTTTACCTTTAATAATACTAAAAATTTAGATGGCTTTGGATGAGCTGATGGGAGTAGAAAAAGATGCACATGCAGACACATGGGGAGCTGGGGCAGTAAAGCAAGGCCGCTTTCGAACAACTTATACCTGAGGGTCGGCACGATCTCGGCGGTGGAAGGTCAGATCTGCGCACAATATGGCAGGGAGGAAGAAGGGCCGAAGGACCTGCCGACCTGGCACTGTGTCAGAGAGAACGGCACGGGCAGAGGACCGGGCCCCTCCGGCAGCTGTGGGTTTCCTCCCTCGCCAGCGATGACCGCGTGAACGATGAACCTAGTCCTCTACACACACTAGCCGAAGGGACTCGTCCCTCCATTCATTGAACAACACCATGGGTGAATAAACATACAATACTAATAGTATTTATTTAGAATGAACAAGCTCGAACTATTTTCATGTAGTTAAAAGTTGAGGGCGGGGCTTTTCCCGGGCAGTACGTGCAGCAGTTTTTGCGTAGGCAGTTTGACAGAGAGGCGAGGAGGGAGAGGGAGTAGCGGATTCAACTTACTTACTGCTGGAAAGGTCGGGCTGTGTGATTTGATGGCGCGTTACTGCTGGAAAGACTTGTGATATGACTACTCACTATAGTCATGAATTACTAGCGGTACGACCGGGATGATGCCCCGCTTCCATTCCACACTCTAATCTGGTGCATGACATGTCGACCTGGATGCTGGCTCTCCCACATGTCGGCGGAGTACGTAGTAGTAAGAAGGAGCAAATAATCATGCGGTATATGCTAGTCACATTGGAGGAGTGAGAACCACGGCAGCCCAGTGAACGAGCAGTAGAAAACAATGTGCTGATATGGCCACAAAAAACAATGTGCTATGGTCCAGACTGTAGCATTTACAGTACTACTCCACGGAAGGAGTACTATACTAATAAAACATTAAGGCCACGAGGCAATGCAGTGCTGGTTATAGGAGGCAAGAAGAAGAGATGCATCCATCAACGACGTCCACCTCCTCGACTCAGGGCGCCGGCCCACTGAACGGCGACTAAGTAGCAGCGGCTTTCGTGGCCAGGTCGACGTGCTTCTGAACAATGGCGTCCAAAGATTCCATCCGCTGGAAGAATGCCAACGTCTTTCTGTCCTCGCTGGCCTTGTAGTGGCCTATGTAGACGATTTCCTCGTAGATGTGGATGTGCACGTCTACGGTTTCTTGCATGGCGAGGCGCTGTACAACGAGCACGGCCTCGAGGTGCACATTCTTCGTCGCGACCTCCGGCACCTGCAGGCCACCAGGGCTTGAAAGAGTTTGTCACCATGGAGGCCGATGAGGGTGGCAGGCAATAAGGAGCCTGGGCGCGTGGGCTGGAGCAGTACGGCAAAGTCGTCTGCGCTCTTCTTGACGGCGGTGAACTTGCAGATGGAGTTGACCATCATGTCATCCATGCGAGAGGCGAAGCCGGCGTCGGCGAGGTCTACGACGCCGGTGGTCGCCAACATAGTCTGGAAACGCTGCATGGTGCGGGGCCGCTGGCCGATGCCTTGGATGATTTGGCACAGCCGACTGCTACTCGCGTCCATCGCCTCCATAGGTGCTTATGGCTTCTGGTCACTTGGTCTTGGATTGGAGTGAGCAGTGTTGCACAGAGACTAGGAGTAGATGGATTGGAGTGGTGGGCGCCTTTATATGAGAATCCAAACTCTGTTGCACTCACATCATGTTGGCTCTATTCTGCTTCTCCAATTAAGTCCCTCTACATGTAACTGAGGATCCATCATTGACTGTTCAATGTCTCGGGAACCACTACCCTCTCCCTCCTTGGCAATGGCATTCAAGTACCTATGGAGGCGACTGCCGCTCGGGTCTATCGCGTGTCAGGATGATAGTACTAGTACTAGTATACTCAATATTGGTGACTTCGTAAATTTCAAGATGATAGTACTATTATACTCAATATTGTGCACCACGACCAGAGCGAAGAGGAAAACGAGATAACTATGTATTTATTTACGGTGTAGATTCACTCATTTGGCTCCATATGTACTTCGTCTCGGTGTAGTCTAGTCACTTGTTGAAATCTCTAGAAAGGCAAATACTCCTTTCTGGTTTACAGGGCTCCATCTGTACTCCATCTCGGTGTAGTCTAGTCACTTGTTGTCTTTCTAGAGATTTCAACAAGTGACTACACATGGAGCAAAATGACAAATATTTAGGAACGAAGGGAGTATGATGCATGCCAACTAGGCAAATTTGATGAGGTGGCATAGAAGTAAATGAAGAAAGAGAGGGTTGAGTATCATATCATGATACTATATCATATTAAATGTTTTGCTACTATGTGTCATGCATGCTAATAAATGAAGTCATCAATGATACTAACATATGATACTATGCACTAAGGATGTGTAGTATCATTCACTAGAATCATATGCATGATACTAGTATTCCATTACGACCAGCCTAAGCAAAAGCATGTCCTCGTCTGCGAGCCACCGCGCGCATGGGCGAGGGACAAGGCGTGTAGTAGTAAAATCAAGCTTCTCCTTATTGTACGAGTTGACGTGACACATCATAGCACTGGCCCCACATGGTTGCCTCTAAACTTGGCTGAAAGACCCATAATGTACAATACTCCATTTGCTGCAACCTCTAACATTTACCACACCACAAATTAAAATATATATTCCTTTCTTGACCAGATGAGCATGAAAACTACAATCACTAGGATGACAAGTAGGGCCAGAAGATTATTTTAATAAAAAAAAGCATGGAGCCGAACCCAATGATTTTAAGCTTATAGGCACAACACACGCTGTCCTAGACTACTCTACACATGAAACTGCCACACGAGCTTCCGGGCTGCGCTTGGCTCTTCGCCTCTTTGGGAAGTCGAACAATGATGGAGTACTACTGCAGTGGAGGAGCACTACAGTATGCTTCTATCCATCTGACACCAATTTAACTGTTGCATATCCACCGCGTGCGGGAGGGAGAGCGTGTAGCAAACGAAAGCTTCTCCTAGTCCTGCCAGCAACCACGATCATGGGCGAGGGAGGGACGCAACTTCATTGACTTACTGCTCTTGCCTTTGCGTGTATGACACGTGGGCCCAACAGGTGGGTGACCCACCTGTCATGCAGCCAAAGGCAGGTGCGCGAGGGAGAGGGTGTTGTAGTAATGAAACTTCTCGGTCTTGTACGAGTTGATGCGACACATTGAAGCACTACAGTCGATATATTTCAATAATGTGTGTTTACCCATGCATTAATTACAACGCATGCATGCATGCCGTGACTCTCCTTTTGATACTTGCATGTGTTGATTTAATGCACCTTGAAGTAGTATGAATATGTGATGGTAAAGCTTTGTAATTCCCTGGCCCTAATAAAGCGAGAGATGGTTGTGGACGAGGAGGGCGAGATCATGCAGACGGAACAGGACCCGACGATGGAGCTCTCTATGGTCTCGATGGACCTCACCTTTCTCCACTACCCCTTATGCCTCCGCCCCTTGAGGCCTCCCGTGTATGAGGTTCGAATACACCTCATTCGTTCGGCTGATCGAGCAAGGTGCAGGTTTCTTGATTGATGTGCTATTCGATTGATTTGTGCAGTGCAAGGGAAGGCACCTGGCCTGCACGGACTGCCGCGTCGAGCACCCCGGGAACCAGCTGCAGTGCCAGAAGTGCGAGCATGGCGGTGGCTTCGACATGCAGAACATGACGGTGGACGCCGTCCTCTCATCGGTGAGGGTGGAGTGCCGCTCGAAGGCTGTGGGCTCTACGTCACTTATCACAAGCTCGCCAATCACTAGAGTGTGTGTCCGCTCGCGCCCTGCAAATGCCCCATGCCCGTCTGCGACTAAGAAGGCCCGCTGCCAGCGCTCTACCACCACATCAACACCGTGCATCCCATGCCTGTGCACTAGATCCAGTACGACAAGGTGCTCCAGCTGCAAGTGCCATTGTTAGAGCCACTGCTCTTGCTGTTCGCGGAGGAGGATGACCGCGTGTTTTTCTTGTTCGGCGGCGTGCTCGACATCGGTGCGCCGATCGCCGTGTCGGTCATCTGCATCTAAGCGGGGTCGTCCCCACTGCCGCACTACGTGGCCAAGCTGTGGGCGAACGGCCTGCTGGGGGAGCCCAAAGACAGGACCGGTGCTGTCAAGGTGGAAATGGAGGTGACAAGCAGCAAGGATCCCGACGACGTCTCTATGCACGAGCTGACCTTCTACACAGTTCCGCACAAGCTGCTGGCCGAGGCTAAGCTGGTGTCCCTCCACATTCAGATTGACAAGCTCATGTCCTAAATGATTTTGGAGTGCCTTCTGTTTATCTTAGTAATATGCTAATATAGGGGTTAGCAGGGTCTACTTTAGCTTAAGAGATGGTGGGCTTTGGTGGCGATGCAACAATTACTTCAACATCAGATCAACAGTTAAAGTAATTTTCAACAGTCGAACGAATATTTTGTGTCTGTTGGATATAAAGATCCTTTGGGTGAGAAGTATAACAGCTTATTAGAGGTAAGTATAATAGCTTATATGCTTGTTTGTTCAGGACATGTTGCATACTTGTGCGAGTTGACGCGACACATCAAAGTAGTACTACTACTAGTAGTACTCCTTCCGATCCTAATTTCTCTGTGCATAAGGCTGGTCATAGTGGGAGTAACATAGGTGATAACATCACACATATCTAGACAAAATAGATGATGTGGCATGTAATTAATGAAGAAAGAGAGGCATGTGGTAACATAGCTAGTTACTGTAACCAAGGTGGCGAATGGTAAAACCAAGGTTGGGCCTTGCTGGAGGAGTTTTATTCAAGGCGAACTGTCAAGGGGTTCCCATTATAACCCAACCGCGTAAGGAACGCAATATCAAGGAACATAACACTGGTATGACGGAAACTAGGGCGGCAAGAGTGGAACAAAACACCAGGCATAAGGCCGAGCCTTCCACCCTTTACCAAGTATATAGATGCATTAATTAAATAAGAGATATTGTGATATCCCAACAAAATATCCATGTTCCAACATGGAACAAACTTCAATCTTCACCTGCAACTAGCAACGCTATAAGAGGGGCTGAGTAAAGCGGTAACATAGTCAAACAATGGTTTTCTAGGACAAGGTGGGTTAGAGGCTTGGCTTAACAACATGGGAGGCATGAGATAGCAAGTGGTATGTATCGCAGCATAGGCATAGCAAAAGAGCGAGCAACTAGCAAGCAAAGATAGAAGTGATTTCGATGGTATGATCATCTTTCCTGAGATCTCGCAAGGAAGAAGAACGAGTCCATGAAGAAGAACAAACGGACATTGTCGAATGGATCCTCACAAACACGGCGTTATCGGAACTAACCCAAAGAAGCAACACCGTAAAGAAGCAAACAACATAGTAAACAACCATCACATAAGCATGGTATGATGCACAACCAAGTATGATGCATGTCCGGTCTAATGCGGCATGGCATGGCAAAATGCACAAACAACACTACAAGTTAGGTGGAGCTCAATATGCAACGAGTTGCATATTGACGAAACACCACATTCAAATTATTTAGTTCGATCTCGTTTATGTACCCAACAATATTAAATGTTGTTAAACATGGTAATATGGTGAAGCAAAGTAAAACTACCTATCTAATCAAGTTTAAATGAGGCCGGAAACAACGAACAACAATTCCGGACAATCCTCATATGCATATATTAGGTTTGGTACTGCTCTGCCCTAAACCATATTTTATAGTTATTAAACAGGCAAAGTGAGTCAACCATGTTAAACTAGGCATTTTTCTACCCCATTTACATATAAGGTTTGTTACAAACCGAGTTACGGTTAAATAGTTATGAAATAAATCATTTTAACATGGCATAGGAGCAAATTTAATCAAACAACATTTTGAAAATTTTAAACATAGATGAAAGTTGCATATTATTAAACTAGACAAAATTCTAAGAAACTTTCATATAAAATTTATTTAGATCCGATGCACGGTTGAGAAGTTATTAAATGCATGAAGTTTAGGGACCTTTCTGTAAATTGGCGTTCACAGGATAATAGGAAAAACGTTCAGGCAGAAAAAATATAGAGATGGGCCAAATCTGGAGCGCTGCTCACATTGGGCTTGGCCCGGTTGGTGGATGAGGCTGGGTTGCAGCGCCTTGTTGGACCTTGGCGAGGCCCACGCGATGCGAGTGAGAGGGAGGATCGTGCGGCCGCTCGGGGCAGCGGTCAACGCACGCACGCACAGGCAAGAGGAAGCAGGGGAGGTCGACACGGTTCTGCGCGGCTGCTGCAGAGGCTCCGGTGGCGCTGGAGGTGGCTGGAGGAAGCGGATCCGTGCAGCGAGGTCCTCGAGACCCACCGGATCGAGTCGGAGGGCAGGCAGAGGTCGCGGGCGAGGCGGAGCTCCTGCTGGGTGGCGCCATGGCTGCTGCCTGGGTTCCTGGATAGAGAGAGAGAGGAAATGAGAGAGGAGGGGGAGCACGGGAAGGAGGAAGAAGGACAGGGAGAAGGCCGGTCCTGGTGGTCTGGCGATCACCAGCGCTGGAGGCGGGGGTGGTCCAGCAAGCAGGGGCCGGAGATGAGTCGGCAAAGCGGCATGGATCCGGTGGTCGGGCTGGTTGAAGACGAGGTGCAGAGAGACAATGTCCATGCAGGGCCGACGCAGGGGTGGCGACACGAGGTGGTAGAGAAGGCGGGGCGCAGCTGGCTGGGGCCTCGGGCACGAGGAGATCGGGAGCTCCCCTCCTTGTATCGAGCAGGTGGAGAGCTGCAGCACCGGTTGGGCAAGCGCACAGATCGAGCAAGGTAGGTGGTGCTACGGGTTGGCTCGGGTGGAGTGGATCGGGAAGGTGGAGGCTGGTTGGGTGGCTGAGGAAACCGAGGAGGATTTGGAATGAGCGGCGGCGGCGAGTGAGGGGATGGATGGGACAGGATCTCTAATTTCTAGGGTTTGCTCTAGATTTAGGCTAGGGAGTATATATATATATATATATATAAGGAAAGAGGGGGAGTTTTGGGGATAATCCGTCCCACCAAATAAAATCGAGCGGTCGAGAAAAATAGACTAGGAAGTCCAAATGAGAAAACGGTGATGTTTTGTCGATGTTTGGGGATGATCCGGACACAACGGTAACAACTGTCCGGGTCGGGTCCGGGACAGCTTCCGGACGCGCGCGGGAGGAGGTCCAATGCACTGTGCAAAGAGGGGTAGGCATGGGCCTAGGTGAATTGTGGAGAGCGGGTTGGTCTGAGAGAAGAGGGGAGAGATGCATCCCGGCATGATTTCCGGAGACCAAAAACGTCCGATGATTTGACCGACTATATTGTCGCTATAGTTATCCGTTGGGGCATCAAACGAACTCCAAATGCGATGAAACTTGACAAGCGGCCTACTAACAACAAAACAACACCGCACGCAAACTTTCATCCCATTCCGAGAACATTTTCCGGCCACTTATAAAATAAAATATCGGACATGCCACGGGCGCGTGCAAGTGTGTCTGGGCTCAGAACGGACAACGAAGAGAACTGGGAGACCCGGACGAATGCAAGTTTTGAAAACATGATGATGCAATGCACGTGATGACATGACAAGATGCAACACGCAAACAAATGACATGGCAACGACGTTGAATAACTAGAAGACACCTGGCGCATCGGTCTCGGGGCGTCACATGTAACATCACACATATCAAAAATAGATGAGTCTACGACCTAATAAATGGAGTGATGCATGACACAACACATATTTTACTACCCATTGTGGAGGTAGTAACATAGACTAGTAACATGTGCATGTTACTACTCTAAGTTACTCCACACTGTGACTAGTCTAAGTCGAGGCGCGGATACCATGGAGGGCCTGGTTGTGTCTATACTTTGACAACTCACCCGACTACAGGCGCACCAGGCAGACGAAGCTCGTGTCGTGTTGGTGCCGTGTGCGGCCCGCACATTAACCAAAACCTCGCGCCTCCATCTTAGCCTCCGCGTTTAAAACTTCTCAATCTCAAGGCCAAGGAGCAATGTGAAACCTATGATAGAGCCAATCGGATGGTTGAGAACACTACAATTCGTAGCTACATACGCGTGTGTGAGAGAGGATGAGTGCATGTGTGCACCTCTTCTCTTCCTATATAACGTACTAAACTCAGAGTACAAGTGTATGTGAGTGGCATCGACCAAGGGAGCTAGAGATGGTGCATGCAAGAAGTCCCGAGAGATAGGTGTGTGCGTGGAAAAGAGGGAGAGAGATGATATGTGTCGATCTAATGCGCGTGAAAAAAAGACTAGTCTATAGCTCGCCACGAGGCTATTGTTGTCGAACACCCCAATAACCGTAAGATATGTATCCGAGGTGCCAGTTATTGCACGTACATGGCAGTATAAGAAGAACTAGTACCATGGCATATGCTACACCATGGCCGAGAACACATGCGCACGGTACGCCATCCGGGAATAGTGCCGCACTTTGAAACTAGAACTGTCAATAAATTTTGAGCTTGCATCTCGTCACATTCCAAATTACTACCATGCTATATTTAATTGCAAACCTGCTCACACTGATCACAACCTAAACAGTTTCCCATTTAGGAGCGTATTAGTAGTACTCGGTTATAAACACTACTATTCCAAGGTGACTGCACATTCCTCCTCAACTCCTCATCTAGAAAAAAAATCAAGTCATTCAGCATCGTTCCTTTGCGTCTGCCACGACCAGCGTGAGTTCTGGGATGAGAGATTTCCACCAAGGAGAGGCGAGCATGGAAGAGGAAGCACGAGAGATGTCCCGCCTTGCCGTGAAAGCAGCCGACATGTCCAGCCGCGCAGTAGTAGCAGCACAGAGGTCCCACCGCGCCGCCGAAGCAGCACGGAGCTCCAGTGTCGCCGTCGATGTAGCAGACTGGTCCGGCCGCACCGTGGAAGCAGCTGAGATGTCCTTCCATGCCGCCGAAGCAGCACGGAGGTCCCGCCGCGCCGTGGCGGCCTGGGAAAATTTCTCGTGGGCAGGCGAGGACTGTTACAGGTGCATGCATGCAATCGTCCATAGCCAAATGGACCAGATCTGTGGCTGGGCAAGGTTGTAGGACGAGGCTACCGGCGTCATCCGACCACTGGGCGAGGGCAATGTGAAGCTCCAGGCTAGGCGTGACCTACTGAGGGCGAAGATCGCCGGAAAGGCAAAGCAGGCGGAGGAGACTGCTGCCTTCTTGCAGAAGACAGGTGTCATCATCAAGAAACTTATGGACGAGAATGCTATGCTCCGCATCGAGCGCGAAATGCTGGTGGGGGAAGCATGGGATGCTGCCAAGAAGCGTATTAAGGACATGAAACTGATGAAAGAGATCATCGCCGCTCGCCGCGAGAACTAGTCTCCGCGACCTGCAGCGCATAAAGAAAGTAGAGATCAGCGAGCCGGATCGTTGTATGTGTCTTCCTTCTTCTTTTGCCCTTGTGTATTTCGGGCATAGCCGCATGTGGCTTTTTTAATTATCTTCCTAATTATGTAAGACAATTATTATCCACTCTCATCGTCCTTATATATATTCATCAGTCTTGCTATAAGTCGCAGTAGATCCTATATAGGTCCGTCGGATCTTACATGAAGATCCATGCAAAATTTTCGTTTCGGATTTTCTTTTCTCTCTCTTAAATCTCAATTGAGTGAGACATAGCCACGCCATTAAACAGAGGCTCGGGCGCCATTAATGGAGACCTTGTGAGTGAGGTGGACGGCATATGGAGGTCAAAGGGCTCTCCTCCCGATAAGCATGCACAGGGGTCTAATCGCACGCCTTCGGTACTCAAATAGCTACCCTGCACGATGCCTCCTAGCTAATAAAAAATGGGGACGCATGGCGGCACGTAAATGGTAAATAGAATGCCCACGGTTTCATAATACTTGTGTTTCCCATTGTAACGTGACATCACTTGTTCCAAAATGACTTTGTTGATTGTTAATGTGTGCACCTTCGTAAATCGGACAGCAACATTACCACAACATGTTGGTGCCATGTCATGACACCAAGCAGAGTTTCATGATTTTCATGCATGTTTTGGATTTACAGGAATTAAAAAACCAAGTTTCTCAAAGTTTCCAGCCAAGCCACGACGCACAGATGTTTGAATTTCATTCCCATTTCTTGCATGGGACCTAGAAATTTACCTGAGGACAGACATGTGATTTTTCAACCAGCTTTGGTGCACTGGAGCATGTGCTTGTATTTCAATTTTGAATTATGCACACGAAGGTGACACATTCCCTCTCAGAGCCACGATCCTTCTTGAGAGAAGATCCGATTCGCAAGAAACTTATACCAAAACTTGTTCCTATTCTGCCAATTTTTTTACCACAGCATGGTAGTACCATGACATGACCCCATGCCAAGTTTCATGATTTTCAGGCGTGTTTTGGATTTACAAGAATTTTAAAACCAAATTTCTCAATGTTCTCGGCTGAGCCATGATGCCCAGATATTTGAATTTCATTCCCATTTCTTGCATGGGACCTAGAAATTCACCCGAGGACACACATGTGATTTTTCAACCAACTTTGGTGCACAAGAGCATGTGCTGTAGTTTAAATTTGAATTATGCACATTAAATGACCAGAAACTCAATTAATGTATAAAAAGGCCAAACAAACCTGGAATAATTCCAAAATTTAATAGGGCACTCATGTAGTTCTATGTTGCTTCTATAAAGAAACTCATGGGGGGGAGGGGCAGCGTATATTGTTTCACACTCAAAGGTGACACATTCCCTCTCAGAACCACAAGCCTTCTTGAGAGAAGCTCCGGTTTACAAGAAGCTTATACCAAAACTTGTTCCTATTCGGCCAATTTTTTTTACCATAGCATGGTAGTACCATGACATGACACCGTGCCAAGTTTCATGATTTTCAGGCGTGTTTTGAAATTACAAGAATTTTAAAACCAAGTTTCTCAATGTTCTCGGCCGAGCCACGATGCACAGATGTTTGAATTTCATTTCCATTTCTTGCATGGGACCTAGAAATTCACCTGAGGACACACATGTGATTTTTCAACGAACTTTGGTGCACGGGAGCATTTGCTTGTAGTTCAAATTTGCATTATGCACATTAAATGACTAGAAACTCAACTAATGCATAAAAAGGCCAAACGAACCTGGAATAATTCCAAAATTTAACAGGGCACTGATTTAGTTCTATGTTGCCTCTTTAAAGAAACTCAAGGGGGCAGCGTATATTGTTTTGCACTCAAAGGTGACACATTCCCTCTCAGAACCATGAGCCTTCTTGAGAGAAGCTCCGGTTTGCAAGAAGCTTATACCAAAACTTGTTCCTATTCGGCCAATTTTTTTACCACATCATGGTAGTACCATGACATGACACCGTGCCAAGTTTCATGATTTTCGGGCGTGTTTTGGATTTACAAGAATTTTAAAACCAAGTTTCTCAATGTTCTCGGCCGAGCCACGATGCACAGATGTTTGAATTTCATTTCCATTTCTTGCATGGGACCTAGAAATTCACCTGAGGACACACATGTGATTTTTCAACCAACTTTGGTGCACGGGAGCATGTGCTTGTAGTTCAAATTTGCATTATGCACATTAAATGACTAGAAACTCAACTAATGCATAAAAAGGCCAAACAAACCCGGAATAATTCCAAAATTTAACAGGGCACTGATTTAGTTCTATGTTGCCTCTTTAAAGAAACTCAAGGGGGCAGCGTATATTGTTTCGCACTCAAAGGTAACACATTCCCTCTCAGAACCATGAGCCTTCTTGAGAGAAGCTCCGGTTTGCAAGAAGCTTATACCAACATTTGTTCCAATTCGGCCAATTTTTTTTACCACGGCATGGTTGTACCATGACATGACACCATGCCAAGTTTCATGATTTTCAGGCATTTTTTGGATTTACAAGAATTTTAAAACCAAGTTTCTCAATGTTCTCGGCCAAGGCACGACGCCAAGATGTTTGAATTTCATTCCCATTTCTTGCATGGGACCTATAAATCCACCCAAGGACACACATGTGATTTTTCAACCAACTTTGGTGCACCCGAGCATGTGCTTGCAGTTCAAATTTGGATTATGCACATTAAATGTCCAAAAACTCAATTAATGTATAAAAAGGCCAAACGAACCCGGAATAATTCCAAAATTTAACAGGGCACTCATATAGTTCCATGTTGCCTTTGTAAGGAAAATCAGGGGGATGCAGGGTATATCGTTTCGCACACAAAGGTGACATGTTCCCTCTCAGAACCACGAGGCTTGTTGAGAGACTCTCCGGTTTTGCAAGAAGCTTATACCAAAAATTGTCCTAATTCAGCCAAAAAATGTACATATGAAAACAGGGTTTAGATTATCCCGAACATCTCGCTAGCTAACCAATGTACTCTGATTTGAATTCTACATAAAATGGATACACATATTTGAATTGGAGATCGTATGGTACATGTAGTTCATAGTGAAATATGATTACTTCTATATGCATGTTTTTTTGTTATCAAGATAATATTTAAATTATTGTATAACTTGACAACAATCGTACTCAAATAAGGAAAATTGATTCAAATTTAGTCCATATGGTAGACGACAATATATATGTTCATAGGGTGGAGTAAAATGTTCATAAATTTAGGACTACATCCATTATAAACCGCAAGGTCACCTAACGATATATTCGAATTCAACATAAAGTGGATTCAAAAATTGAAATTCAAGATCCTGGCATTTGTAATAATATACAAAGGGACATGACTCTTTCTTTTGGTGGGAATTGATTTGTTTTTTGTTGTTGTTGAGGGAAGTGTGAATCGATTTGGTACTGTACAGGGTCATCTTGTTCTCCCGCTTTTTTACATTTTCCTTGTAGTTTTTTCAATGACATCAATAGCAATATAGTAAAAGGGGACATGACTCTCTTGTGTCTTGTATGATTTTTTGTACACGTTAAGTTTATTCTGCCGAACAAGAAATCCGCGCCTTGTTATCCCGAAATTTTCAAGCTCGAATATCTTTTGTCTCATCTGCTTTGAAACTCCTGCCTCTTCAACCCGCACTGCGCCTTGTTATCTCGAAATTTCGGCCCACGCGAAAACTCCCTCCTCATCCGAAATCGATCCCGCAGCCCAGACACGCGAAATCCCCCTTCTACCCCTCAGCTGGAAATGCTAGCTAGACGTCACGGTGTCAAAACTTGTGGGGGTACACTGGTATCTTACCCTACATTTCGGACAAGCACGTCCCTAAGCCATGGCTCCCCCTAACTTCCCCTTCGTCCGCCCATTCGTACACCGAGGCCGCCAAAACCCGCGAAACCCCACACTCCTCCGTGGGCCTCCCGACCGCCGCCTAGCCGGACAATCTTCCCCAACGATGTCGTCCATCGCAACATCTCGCCATCCCTCATCGACCGCACCGGATGAGGATCCGTCGTCGATCTCGTCGTCCCGCTGGATCAGCCGCCCTGTCCTCCACCTCCAAGGAGCTGCCCCGACATTCGCCTCGTCTATCACGCCACCTCCATCCCCACAATACCGTCTTGACATGCCCCATCGAAGCCGCATCACCCTCACCAATTCTTTCGATGAAGCCGAGGCCCACTCGGCGCCACCAAGGAGGTTCTGAACTCACCGCTGCATTTATCTTTTATTCAATCTCACTGGGCTGCCGGTGCTCGGTACCGAGCAGCCATGGCGGGTCTCCAGCGACGGCACCGTTGCTGGCCACTTCATCCACGGTGTCGCTCCCCCATGTCGTTGCTTCCTCGGTGACGGCTTCCACACTGGCACTAGCTGGAGCTGCTTCGGCTCTCACTCATGCTGCTGCTGCTGCTCTTGTTGTCGGTCGCGCTCCTGCACTGCTCTTGCTTTGGTTCGTGCTGCTACTCTTCTCTGCTATTGTTGTCGATCGCGCTGCTGCTCCGCTCTTGCTCTCATTCGTGCCACTGCTCTGCTCTTGCTCTCACTCACGCTGCTGATGCACGACCTCCGGCAGCTACAAGAGTTGCTACTTTAGCACTCGCTCGTGGTGTTGCTGCACGACTTGCTCTCTGCTAGTGTGTTCCCTGCTAGAGCGTCTACTGATTTAGATCACTGCTTCTCTGCTACTAGTGCTCGAATGCCCTAAACATCTATTGCAATGCTCTGCTACTAGTTCAATCAGTTTCGAGTAAAATTCAGTTTCAACTATAAAGTTCAGTTTCTTCAGTTAAGTTCAGAGTGAACAGAATTTACAGCATCTGTCGGAGTGGCCGTGGCGCAGCTGAAGCGTTTTACATCTAGCACTTTTTGGTCCTATATTGTACATCATTTATTGCAGATGATATTAGAGTCCCACTTCAGATTAACATTGTCTATCTTGTCCTGCTTCAGGCTCGCCACCGTACACCTCATCGGAGCTGCTCCGATGACGGAACCGTCCATCACAGCGGAGCAGTATCTTCTTCCCCGCCTCCGACAGTCACACCAGCATCACCATCCTCCACGTCCAACCCAATGATGCTGAGGTCACAAGGCTATGCCAAAGGGGTTGTACACATGTTGCATCACTTTGTTACTCTGCATTCATCTCGATCCCTCAGGGATCCTTTGCTATGGAACTACTATGGTACTACTATTCGTGCATTTGGTTAGAAGGAGTGGAGCAAAGCAAAACTGGAGGATTTTTTCCTTTGGTGTATCTTTCAAAGAAAAAACGTAGGAATTTTAATATCCACTTGGACGTCCTTTTGAAATTAATATGCATGAAGAACATGACTAATTGCATTACTGGTATAATAAGATTCTTATTTTTTTCATTTTCATGTGGTTTGACTTCAATTTGACCATGTTTCTCCATTCCCGTGTTCTTCCAATTCATGTGAACCAAACACCCAGGTTGGCAGAAATCCTATATTTCCCAATGCTCTGTTTTGCATGTGCATTCCTATCCTATTCCTGTGTTTTTCCTGTCCCCGCATTTATAGAATCCTCCAATTCTAAGGAGCCCTTACAGATTTACTTCATTTTTAGATAGGCATCAAAGAAAACTCTACGTGTTATGTCCTGCTCCTGTCGTGCCGTCATCCACCCCACCTGAGGTGCACCATCGACAGAAGCATTCACTGTAGCAGAGATTCCCCCTATAGACTTTCTTTCGCCGCCTTAGATCATGTTCCCCATTGTCGGCAGCCACGCCAACTGCATTACCATCATCGACTGAGAAGATGAACCCGAGGACTACACAGTTCCGGAAGAGAGGTGGCGGTCTTTTGTGTTTGCTTACGTTATACATCAGTTATTATTACCTGCTACTTTATCGTTCAAACTTGAGTTTTAAAATGCCCATGGGTCTCATATCGAGGCTGCAACGAACAGTATCTGTCTACTAACGGGTTCATCTGGGGTCTTCTATGTGGTTCATGTTGGGTGGGAAACAAACAATATATGATCCATTCTCTATCTTTTTAAAATTGAAGCTATAATCTACCTGCTATCATTAGTTTTGGATCTGTCCACTCGTTTGCTACCATCAGTCTTGATTTCTGCATGCACCCCTTAGGCCTTACAAAATCTAACTATTTTTTATTATGCATGTCAGTTATTGTACACAATCATACTGAACATGTAGATAAAAAGAGGAGACTATTGCATGGGAATATAATGTCATGCAGACGCCGCTCCATGGTGGGCGAAGTGCCCACCCCCTCCGGCCATTCCAGATTGTATTCCAGAGGAAGATAACTGTTCAGATGGGGATTTAGAGGGAGCCGACCACTCCTATTTACCACCTAAGGTGTTTGCTCTGACCTGGCATGCTGATGTTGGTCATTTCATGCATATGGCGCCTCGCATTGCTTACATTATACATCTTATATGTCATCAGCTTAGTTTACATTTGCTTTGTGTGAATGCCACCTGTCTGGTTTCTATATCATACTCCCACCATTCCTAAATATTTATCTTTTTATAGATTTCAACAAGTGACTACATATGGAGCAAAATGAGTGAATCTACACTCTAAAATATGTCTATATACATCCGTATGTGGTATTTCATTTGAAATATCTAAAAAGACAAATATTTAGGAACGGAGGGAGTATATGGGGATTGTGTAATGCCATCTTCTTTAGCAAGGCATCATATACGTGAATCATGCAATGCCATCCTGTTTAGCCAGTCATCGTATATGTGAATTGTATCGTGCCATATTTTTTTCATAATGTATTCCATTTTTCAACAATGTTTATACATTCATCTACTCTTCCTGTGCATCAGCCATTTGAGTCGGTCATGGGAAATCTGGAGTGAAAACAAGGTCTTCTGAGCAGTCAATGCTACCTGTCGATGCAGATTTCTTGCTGGTTATAGATAGCTCCTCAGAGGAGGATTCAGAGACAGATGACTAGTCGTATTCCCCCCCCCCCATGTGCATGCTCTAACTTGGCAGGGTTATATTGCTCATATCATGCATATGGTGTCTTGCATTGCCATGCCATCTGCTTAGATTAGACATGCTTTGTGTGAATGCCTCCTGTTTGCTTTCTATATCAGATATGTGAATTATGCAATGCCATGTTTTTCAGCCAGTTATCATATATGTGAATTATGCACCGCCATGTAGCCATGCATCATATATGTGAATTATCTCATGCCATCTTTTTTTTCATTACATATTCCATTTGTTGACAATCTGTGTATATTGAACCACTCTTCATGTGTATCAGCCATTTGAGCCGGTTATGGAAAAATCAGGAGTGAAAACAAGGTCTTCAGAGCAGGAATGGTACCTGTTGAAGCATATATCTTGATGGTTACAGGGAGCTCCTCAGAGGAGGATTCGGAGATAGATGACCAGTCCTATATCCCACTTCAGGTGTATGCTCTAAGTTGCAATGTTTATATTTCTCATATCATGCATATGGTGTCTTGCATTGCTTAGTTTAGAAATCATATGCACAATATTGAATTCCATCTTCTTAGTTTAGAGATCATACATGCGAGTGCCAGCTGCTTAGTATATGAATCAATTATGTCAATTGTATCATGCCATCCTGTATACTTAGACAACATGTATGTGAATTATTTCATCCCAACCTATTTTAGAAAGACATCATATAGTTTTGTCATGTCATCCTATTTAGATACTCATCATATGTTGAATTATGCCATTATATCCTGTTAAGTTATCCATTATATATCTGAAACTGTGTCATGCTATCATGTTTAGTTAGGCATCATATATGTGAAATTGTGTCATGCTGGCTTGTTTGGTTTAACAGCATATATGTGAATTACCACATTTGTCTATCATACAATGTCTATACGTTCAATTTCTTTTCTTGTTTATCAGCCATTTGAATTGGAGGGGGTGATGGCAGTATCTAAGGAAGCAAAAACCCATTCTTCACAAAAGACAGTGCTACCCGTCAATGCAGATAGAACCATGGTTGTACTGGCCCACAAACTAGCCACACTACACATAATCGAGACTCTTCCAGATTGCACACTTACACCGTTGGGCAGAGAACTAGCTACAACCCATCTAACCCCAACCCCAGCGGATAGTAACCCACTTCTAGTTGACAAATCACCATGTCCACCACAGAGTACTCCCACACAAGCAGTTTGTAAAGCAACTGCAGTGCCCAAAGCACGAAGACCACTACAGCGAACCCAAACTCCACGTTTAAAGCAGAAGAGCAACTGTTCTCAGGTTAGATTCCGTAGCTATGGTCCATATTCCTTTGATGTTGCATCACTGTATGTACTCATACCAACTACTTCCGAATTTGAAGGATCCAATTGAAACTCCAATAGCGCAACAGGTATGTTTTAAACCTATTTCTTTAACTGGATTGCCATTCTTACTTCTTGCTCTATGTTCATTTCAGTTTCAGTTGTATAAACAGTTATGTTCTCATGTGATGCACATTACAAGTGTTGCCAATGATGTGTAGTTTCTCACACTTATATTCTGTCTATGTTGCTGTCTCTTAAACATATATGAGTTCAACGGTGTCTCTATCTTGATTTGGAAACATAAACTAGAATGATATGGACAATACAGTGACCATAGTAGATAGATATATGTTTGTTTCATGCTGTTATCCTGTCCACCTTACTACTGAACCGGTTTACCAAAATGAGTTTCGTATACTACATGCTAAACCTGTGATGTGTCTGCTTGGTTCTCTTGTAGTATGCGAACAGAATATTCGAGAAGGGCACCCCACTATGCAATGGTAGAGAAAGAAATGCAGATAAGGTTCAAGATAGTGAGACAACCCTGTTGGTCTCCAAGAAAGGTGATAAAAACGATCTTGTAGATAGTGAGAAAACCCCACAATCCTGCGTTGGTGTAGTGTTTGAGTTACTGGCCAGTACCATTGGCACAAGCTCTTCCGAACTTGCTGCCTGAATCACTTCGGCTTCTTTAGTCCCAGCTACAATCTGAAAGGCATCAGTCAGCTGTGCTGCAGTAAGAAGCTGAAGGACTGAGGAAGTCCCTGCAGAATTCAGATGCATACTTTCTTGTGCAACAACAAGTGTTGGAGGATTTAAGCGCCAAACAAGAGAAATTTAATAAGCTTGCTAAGCATCTTGCCAGCATTATGGGTACCCAGGATATTGTTTCTTGAGCTCTTCTGATGTGGTTTCAGTTCAGGACTTATTTTGCTGCGGCGTTTATTTGCACTAGTCGCCAAGTTTGACAACCAATGTATATGATATGCGGATTTGTTCCCTATATTTGCACTAGTGCCGAACTTTGATGCCTAGTGAATGTAATATTTGTAATAGCCGTGAGATCCTAGCATGCTTGCTTATTTATTTCCTTGTTGTCTTGTTTATTTTTTTCTTGTAGTCAGTGCAGTTCTTTTTCCGTGGTTTGCCAGTGGTCGCAATAACCTATTTTTTAAAACTAGTCCACAATAACCATGGGCTACATATTTACCGTAGTTATGATGGGCCTCCTATGGGTCATAGAAACAATGGGCCTTCTAAGGGCCATAGAAATGATGGGCCTTTTACGGGCCATAGCATCAATGGGCCTTCTATGAACCGTTTGATCGATCAGCGAAACATGGTCCAATAATAGACCGCATTATGGGCTGTAAACGGGCTAGATTTGGAATCGTCCGTTCATGGACCGACCATAGCAGGCCGTCGTTAATCTGCCATATTTGATGATGCTACAAAAACGGCCCAATGGATTAACGGGCCGCAAACGGGCCGATTATAACCACTGGCTGAATTTGGCCCACAAGCAGAAAAGGCCAGTAACGGGCCGTAAGTAACCGAATGCTTGAAATAAGCCCAAGAATAAATGGGCCCTTAGAAGGCCGAAAGATAACACGGGTTGGAAACGGCCCAATGGAATAATGGGTCGTTAATGGGTATAAAGCGGTACACCATTCATTACGGGCCAGATTCACCATGGGCCGTTAATGGGCCAAGTGTTGCAAATGGCCTCGTATGGGCAGAAAGACATCATGGGCCATATATGGGCCAGAAGTTACAACAGGCTGGAATCATATTGGACGGCCCAGATGAAGCAACTAGGCTTAATTCTGGTAGGCCGTAATGGGCCGTGAGTTAGAGGGTCGTCAATGGGCTATATACGAACATGCCGTTAACAGGCTTTCCGTGGGCCGGCTCGTTACCGTTTGACCAAGTCAAACGGGACGGCCTTTTCACCGGAGTGGGCCTCTGTCCGGCCATGCCACGTGTCCATGTACCATAGGCGCCTCCTGTCCAATGAATGGATGATGTCTGTCCCAACGGTGACCCAACACGTGTTTCCTCCGATTAATGACAATTTTACACGTGAAAAATCCACATTGGTCTGGGCTGTTAGCGGGTTATCGGATCCAAAACCAGACCCGATGGCTTAACAGTGACCCGTTACGGTGGATGCCACGTGTCGGTCACCCTTGATGAAAGCACTTCCATGATGCGCGATTTATCGTCATGGATGTGGACACTTCCGTGATGATAATTTTGGTAATGTCATGGAACACTTCTACGACATCACAGGTATGACTATCTTGATTCTGTCATAAAATTGTCATGGATGTACATGCATGAAAGAAAACGTGACCTACTTTGACAAACACGTATCATCACGGAAGTTTTTTTTGTAGTGATAGTTTAGTGTTCCGAGTGAATCTGAGTCGGTTGCTGCTGTTCAATCCACTCGGCGGGGAAATCTGCTATTGCTTGGGACTTGATTGCTTTCTTTGCCTCAAACTTGATATACAAAGGAAGGAGCTCAATCGCCCACTTTGCCACTCGACCGTTGCATCCCTATTGTTCAAAATTTCTGATAATGGAGTGTCGCTAATGACTAAAACCGAGTGGTCTGAGAAGTAGTGTGCAACTTTCTACGTGGTCAAGTAAATTCCATAAACATGCTTCTGATAATGCGGATATCTCTGCTTGGATGGAGTCAAGACTTCACAAATATAGTACACTAGGTGTTGAACTTTGTAGGCTTTGCCTTCTTCTTCCCGCTCGATCGTGAGCACTGTGCTGACAACTTGTCCAGTGGCTACAATATACATCAGTAGAGGCTCCTTACTGATTGGGGCAGCAAGCACCGGCTGGGTGGAAAGCAGGGCTTTGAGCTCTACAAACGCTGATTCGGCTTCAGGAGTCCACTCGAACTTCTCAGACTTCTTCATCAGTCAGTAAAGAGGTAATGCATTTTCATCGAGACGAGAGATGAACCGACTCAACGCAGCCAAACAAGCAGCAAGCTTCTGAACATTCTGCACACGCACAGGGCTTTTCATTCGGAGAATTGCTCCCACCTTTTCTGGGTTTGCGTCAATCCCCCGTTCGGAACAAGAAAACCGAGCAGGTTTCCAGCCGGGACTCTAAATGTGCACTTTGAAGGATTGACCTTGATATCGTATCTTCTTAAGTTGGCAAAGGTTTCGACAAGGTCCATTAGTAGGTCGGAACCTTTGCATGACTTGACCACGATGTCATCCATGTATGCTTCCACATTCCGACTAATTTGAGTGAGCAGGCACTTTTGAATCATGCGCATGAATGTCGCGCCAGCATTCTTGAGACCAAAAGGCATGGTAACATAGCAAAAACCCCGAATGGGGTGACGAAGGCTATTTTTATTTTGTCAGGTCCATACAGTCGGATCTGACGGTACCCGGAATATGCGTCCAAAAAGGACAAGCACTCACACCCCACAGTCGAGTCGACAATCTAGTCGATGCGGGGGAGAGGGAAATGATCTTTCGGGCAGGCCCGATTGATGTGCTTGAAATCGATGCACATACAAAGTGAATCATCTTTCTTAGGGACCATAAAAACATTGGCGAGCCACTCGGAGTGGTATATCTCGCGGATGAACTCAGCTGCCAGAAGCCGAGCCACTTTTTCGCCAATTGCCTTCCACTTCTCCATGGTAGACCGACAGAGATGCTCTTTGACAGGTTTCACTTCTGGGTCGACGCGCAAACGGTGCTCAGCCAGTCCCCTAGGTACGCCCGGCATGTTAGATGGTTTCCATGCAAAGATGTCCCAGTTCTCACGGAGGAACTGGATGAGTGCTTCTTCCTATTTGCTGTCATGTGTCGTGGAGATGTGGGTCGGAGCGGCATTGGGATCGGTCGGGTGAACATGGACAGGCTTTGTATCACCAAATGACTGAAATGCGGACTCTGAAGCAGACATCTTAGCTCGCAACAATCACTCGGATCTGCATTTTTCTGATACTCTTCAATTTCCACATCTGCCATATGCTCATCGGCAATCTTCGAGCCCTTCTGGAGGTACTCTTCAGCCCTTTACCGGTTTCCTGTGATCGTGATCATGCCCCTGGGGCCAGGCATTTTCAACTTGAGATACACGTAACATGGTCGAGCCATAAAACGAGCATATGCAGTTCTGCCCAGACTAGCATGATAGGCACTGTGGAAATCCACCACCTCAAAAGTCAACTTTTCCTTACGGTAATTCTTTGAATCACCGAAAACCACATCAAGAGTGATCTGACCGAGTGAATCAGCTTTCTTTCCTAGGCTGATTCCGTGGAATCTCATGCTTCTTTCATTGAGCTTGGACATCGGAATGCCCATCCATCGGAGGGTCTCAGCATACAGAATGTTCAAGACACTATCACCATCCATCAGAACCTTGGTCAGTCGGGTTCCCGCAACGACTGGGTCGACCACTAGCGCTTGCTGCCCGGGGTAGCAACATGCGCTCGGTGATCGGACTGGTTGAATGTGACGGGACTCTTCGCCCACTTTAAGTATGTTGTAGTTGCCGGAGAAACCATGTTCACTTGCCGATTGATAACTTTCAGTCAACTTTTGCTATCGATGTCAGCAAAAATCACTAGAGTGGCATTGACATTAGGATAACCCTCATCCTCCTCTTTATCCTCCTCCTTATGAGATTCCTTCACCTTTTCACTAGGCTGACCCTCTCAGAAGCTCTGAATCAGTTTGGGCAGAATCAAGTTAAGCTCTGTATCAGTTTTGGTGTGTATGTAGCATGACAAATCGAGAACATCATTTCTGGCTTGATCTTTTACTTTTCTGGGGACCCACGGCCCTTTGGGCTTCCCCTTAAACTTCCCTTGGTTCACAACTGCAGCTTCAGTAGGACCTACAGTTTCGGCCTTGCGCTTCTGCTTCCGACTGGAATTTCCTCCTCCGGTGTCCTGGGAGACTGTTTTATTCTTGCCACTGCGGAGTCAGTCTTCCTCTTCGCCGTTAGCATACCGAGTGGCTATTTCCATCATTGGGGCCAATGTCATATCTCTTGTCCAACCGAACTTCAGGTTAAGCTCTTTGTACCGAATGCCCTCTTTGAAAGCGCAAACTGCTTGGTGCTGCGATACGTTTTCCACTATGTGATGAAGGGTAGTCCACCTCTGAATGTAATCTCTCAAGGTCTCATTCGGCTTTTGGCAACAGTGCTGTAACTCAGTCAGCCCAGCAGGTCACTTGCAAGTGCCCTCGAAAGTTTGGATAAACACTCGGGCCAACTCCTCCCAACTGAAAATACTGCCAGGGGCCAACTGATTCTACCAAGCTTTGGCTAAGCCTTCAAGCATTAGGGGGAGGTGCTTCATGGCTATCTCATTGTTGCCGCCGCCAATCTGCACTGCCACTCGGCAATCTTCTAACCAAGTATCGGGCTTCGACTCACCGGTGAACTTGCTCAAGCCCGTCGCCAATCTAAAGTTGGGCGGGATCTTTGCAGCTCGGATAGCTCTGCTGAAACACTCGGGACCAGAAACATGCACTCGGCTTCCACTCGGGTGGTGAACATCTTGTCCTTTCCTGTATTCCCGATGCTTGTAGACTAGATTTTGTATGAGAAGGGATCTCGCATCAAATCCGGATTCCCTTGGGTTGACCGGAGCTCTCCGCTCATCACCAGACGGGCACATGTCATCATACCGCCGGGGCACGTACGATCCGCCCCTCGGAGTAGGCGTTGTCACTCGATGGCGGTCATCACGGCCGACTCGATGATCGTACAGTCCATGGCCCCGACCCAGGTGCTGGTCTTAGCGATGCCCATGATCCTCACGCCGCGGAGGCGATCTAGGACTGTGAGCTGACTTAATTGTATTTGCAACCACGGACCTGCTATGAATCCTGTTGGGTGACTGAGAAACGATAGTGTTTTATTAACCCACTGCCCGGAGCAGTGCACGGATTTGCAGCAAACCTCCACCAACTTCTGAACGGGATGGTTTAATCAACTCTGCTATATGGGATGCAGCTGCAAGATTCTAGATCGGTGTACGATATACCTGAGGTTCAGGTGAAAACAATTGTCGATGCCGTTGACTGGATTCCGGGATCTGACGACGAGCGTGCTCGTCGAGTGAATGTTGAAGATTCTCCAGACGCGCGCGCTTAGCCAAGGTGGCCAGGCGCGCAGCCTCCAAGGCCCGAGCCTCAGAGGTCTCTCCGATGATGGGAGTGTGGAGCGCTTCCACATTGTGACGATGCAGCTCTTCCCTCTGCTCCGAAGTGAGCGCTTCGGGGTGATACTGGTCGTGATCATGCGATGGACCGCTGCCACCATCACCGCCGCCACTTGGATGGAAACTAGGCACACTACGTGGCGTGTCGACCATTAGGACCTCCGCTGTCGGGTCATTGCTCCCGCACTCGGACAGAGTCTTAGCGGAACCAGTCAAATAGTCCGTAGAGAGATTCGTCGGGCTCGATTGCCGCGACTTGAGGGGTGTTTGACTGGCGAGCCACCGCATGCTTCACCCAACGCTGAACCTACGATCGACTAGATCTTTTGCGACGGCGTACAGCTGGAAGGGTGGTCGACGTGGGAACCGACTAATACTGGGTCGATGGCTGCCGCAAGAGGACGCCGCACGCACTCGCACGGATGTGTGCCGCCCCACGGATGGGAAGGGCCTCGACATCGAGGGGGGCATCTTGGAGCCAGGTGGAGTCGTCGGCGGTGAAAACAAGCGCGCCGAGATAGATCTCGCGGCCCAACGCCAAACCACCGCTAGAAACCATGTTGATGGAGGTCGGAAAAATTGCACCCTCACCGGAGGTCGCTAAGACACCGGCCCCATGATGGGCGCCAACTGTCGTGGGAGTAAGTCTGACAATAAAATAGGGGGTACGTAGGAGGAGGCAAGGTCCTAGCTACGGTGAGGTTTTGCACACAAGGTTTACGAGTTCGGTCCCTTCTCGGAGGAAGTAACAGCCCTACGTCTCGGTGCCCGGAGGCTTGGTCCACTGGATTATGCATGAAAGTTACATGGGGTGCGAACCCTTGTGCTAGAGGAGGGGTGTGGCTTATATAGAGTGCGCCAGGACCCCAGCCATCCCACGTTACAGGGTTCAATGTACATTAAGACAGGGTGTTACTGGTAACGCCAGCTATAAAGAGCTATAAATGATCTTAAAGACTACGGAGTGAACGCCTGACTGTTGCCATCCTGATTGGCTTTAGGTCTTCTGCACTCCGAGTGCTTTCTTGTATGGTCGAGTGACATCTTGGCTGAATGGAATTGGGGTATCCGAGTGAGATAATTGGTCGAGTGGATTGCACTCTAAGGCTACTTCAGTCGGTATCCTTTGTTGTACTTTGAATGTTGTTGACTCTAGGGTAGTGACCTTGGGTAGGATGCCTGGGTCAGGCCTATGGCCCTACACTAGGTTAATGGCATCGTCATGCACTAGTTTGGCGAAGAGATGATGATACAAGTGTAGTAATGATAATAGATATTGTTTTTTGTAATAGGAATAATAAAAATAGCAAGGTAGCAAGTAACAAAAGTGAGCACAAACGGTATTGCAATGCTTGAAAATGAGTCCTAGGGTCCGTACTTTTGGTAGTGCAATCTCTCAACAATGCTAGTACAATTGGATCACATAACCATCCCTCGACATGCGATGAAGAATCACTCCAAAGTTCTTATCTAGGGGAGAACATAAGAAGAAAGTGTTTATAGCTATTCTTTATGATCGATCTATCCCACAGTTTGTACTAATATAACACCGAGTTATCCTTTTCGGTCGATCTATCAAGAGTTCGTACTAAAATAACACCAAGTTATTATTTCCGATCGATCTATCACACTACAAAAAAGACACATCCGTGACATTTTAGGCCGAACGAAATTTTTCTGTCATACTTATGGCACTTCTATGACAATAATTGTGACAAAACCCAGTATCATCATAGATGTGGTGGGGTCCTACTTCTATGACAAAAAATCATGACAGAAAATGGGCTTTTTGTCCTGGGCGGGCCGGCGACGCAGCTGCATGACATTCTTTGGGCCATCCATGATGGAAAAAACCATGGTATAAGCGAGGGTGAGGAAAATATCGGGGAGTTCCCGGTTACAGTGGCTGGTCGGGGGTCGAGCGATGCGCGTTTCTCTCATACGTACGCACGTGTGTGCGAGGCGTTCGGCTCTAACTGAACACGAGCGATTGCACTGCAGGCTATGCTTTACTGAACCCGAGCGATCAATCGATCCCTTGCTGTTAACTGAACTCAAGTGGTTCCTTCGCTACTGCTGCTAACTGAAGCCATCGATGCTGCCTCTCGATGAACAGTGAGCGTTGTTGGGGGGTTTGGATGAACAGTTCCCGGTGGGTATTGGATGAACAGGAACCGGTGGTAGTAGAGGCCGTTGCCGCTGGATGAATAGTACCCTGATCGATCGAGCCGGTGGATGAACAGGACCCCGCGGAGGGCTGGTTGAACAGTAGCTGGTGGAGGGATTGTTGAATAGTAGCCGATGGAGGGCTGGATGAACAGTAGCCCGTGGAGGGGTGGTTGAACAGGACCCCCGTGGAGAGGGTTGGTTGAACAGTAGCAGGTGGAGGAGCTCGCAGTGGAGGCTGGATGAAAAGGAGCCCGTGGATGAACAGTCACAGGTGGAGGCTGGAGGACGTCAACAATGATTGAACAAGAGCCCGTGGAAGCAGTCGATGGTGGATGAACAGTAGCCCGTGGAGGCGGTCGACCATGGAGATGAAAAGTATCCCGTGGAGTCCTGTTTTGCGGTACGCCACACCCCTCCCAATGAACAAGACCCCTGTTTCGACCGTAGCGCTCCAACACAAGTCTGTTTCCTCCGTTTTGCGGTACGCCACACCCTTGCCGATCAACAGGACTCCGTTTCGACCGTAGGAGGTTTGTTTCCTCCGTTTTGCGGTATGCCAGACCCCTCCCGATGAAAGGATCCCGTTTCCACCGTGGCTGGTCGAACACAAGGTCCTTTCCTACTTTCTGCGGTACGCCAGGCCTTGTTTCCATCGCTTGTTCCGTCCAAGTTGGTTGGCTCCCGACGAACAGCACGCATTCCGTTGCCTCCCGATGAACACGACGCATTCCGTTGCCTCCCCATGAACACGACGACGACGCAGTTTCTCCTTCCCGACCTAGCCATGTACACGAGCCCTGGCCATACGTTCGAGACCTCGCCCGTATGTATGTACGTGGCCGTATTTACTTTCTTGCACCCTGGCTGCTGTACGTACGTGTACATGCTACATGCATGCCTCTACTACCACACATGCGCGCCTCTACTACCACATGTGTGCGCCTCTACATCGACCAGTATGTACATACATGTTCGTGTCCAGAATGACAATGCTACGTACGCTTCGACCAGGTGGGTCCCAACTATCAGGCACTTCCCTGCGTGCGAAGATGTAGCTGGTGGGTCCAAGCAGTCAGGGGGCGAATCATTTTTTCCCATAATATGGACGCACTTCCTTGCGTGCCAAGATGTAGCTGGTGGGTCCAAGCAGTCAGGGGGCGAATCATTTTTTTCCCATAATATGGACGCACTTCCTTGCGTGCCAAGATGTAGCTGGTGGGTCCCAACTTTCAGGGGGGGAAACATTTTTTTCATGAAATACGGTGGCCCGTCCGGTGGGTCCCTGCTGTTAGGTGGAGGAATAATTATTTTGCACGTAATAAGGAGGCACTTCCTTGTTGCGGCCGTGGACCCAGCTGTCAGCCTCTCCACGTACAGTACTCTTCCGATGGAAGTCGGTCGTTGACCACACTGACCACGCCGCGCAGAGAGCACCAAGGCGGTGGACAACGGCGAGGCCTAGGAAGGGGACGACGCGGAGCCGGGGAAGAGGCGGCAGTGGATGCCCACACGTAGAGGAGTACGAGGGTTCACTGGTTCGGCTGCGGTGCGAGGATGCCGTCGTCGCAGGGCCTAGCCAGCGGTAGAAGTGGTCGGGGGAGGTGAGGCCTTCGCGGCAGCATAGCCGGCCACGGGAGGCAGGAGCAGGCGCCATGACCAGCGCTGCTTTGGGCGGCTGGAGCAAGAAGACCAGAGGTTGAAGAATCACAACGGCAGTTGGATGGACATCATACGGTCACTCCAGCTACAATCATTTATATTGACTAAGTTGACAAAGCCCTTGGTACGCGTCAACTTAGTAGGCCCACAGGTCAGCCTCTGAAACGGTGCACCCCAGATGTCAGGGGGGAGGAATCATTTTTTCGGCGGCTGGAGCTAGAATATCCGAGATTGAAGAAGAAGCACGACATCCATTGGATGGACATCCAACAGACACTGCTGCTAGAATCATGTGTTGACTATAAGTTGACAAAGCCTTGCATACATGTCAACTTAGTAGGCCCACAAGTGTGTGGCAGAGAACTTATAGCCCACTTTCTATTTGTGAGAATGCAGAGCCCATTTTTGAATTCTAATGGAATTTACTACAACCCATTTACAATGTGTTAAAAGTACAACCCATTTTCTAGCTAGGACAACAATTAATAATTTCAACCAACCGTTCAAAACATAATTAAATAAAATTTCCCACATTTTGATAGGATCCATAATATTTTTGTCCTGAAATTTCTAGTCAGATCAAATACAATTTCAATATAAATTTGTATTACATAAAAATCCAACGAAACATTGCACGCGCAACAATTAATGAAATTAAAATTTTCAAAATCCAAAAGTAATATGTTATAAACTAATCACGTGTTTGGTGCATTTTTTATAGTTATTGCCCAGTTTTTATAATTACATCCCATTTATTATTTCTTAAAGCCCATTTTCTTGTTAAGCCTAATGCATCCCTCCTAGGAAAGATTTGCAGCCCAGCGGGGCGGAGAATAACAAGTTGACCTGGATTGTGTACAACTGTCGGCCCAGTTGCATTGCTGATGTTGAAAAAAGGCCTATGTAGTACAGTACAACCTTACATGGCTACTCAGCCCACATTCAGCGATGCCGGAAAGGCCCAAAAAAGGCTTTTGTACAACTTTTTGAAATCACTGAGCTCACTTAATAACTTAAGAAAAATGTTAGAGTATAGTGGAACCTAAATAAAAGCTGTTACGAGCGAAGAAATAATTCAACGGGTCCCACTTGTGCGTGTGTGTTCATGCATGTGTGTGTATGTGTGTGAGAGAGAAAGAGAGAGAGACCCATAGGTCGATGCTCGTAAATACATCTTTCATCCATTTGCATTTATGATGCTCAGTAAAAATTTATATAGTTGACACAATCATATAGAACATCATAGCACACTGAACTTGCATACAAAAATTTCACGCAGGCGGCACAATCAGGATGGAAGCAGCGGATCGCCACGGGTAGGGCTATGATGAAACCAACAAACTCGTACATAACGGTTCATCGTGTTTATCAATGACGGGGAAATATCTTGAATGCTATGCAAAGAAAACAGACAAACAACAAAATATATAAGTTATGCTAGAACATTAAGTTGACATACAACCCTTTCTAAAAAAAGTTCAGGTAAAAAATAGAACAGGTCATCTGACAAGATTCAGTTGTTACCTCAAATTAGAGCACATCCAGGCAGCCAGGCCTGCCTCTTCTCCCAAAGGAGCAGTGGCCTTCGCCGCGCGATGGAGTAGCCCCTATGCCATCCATCATTCCGAGCAACACTGGGAAAGTTTGACGTTGACTCCTGTAATGGATGTCGTCGACGGACCTGGGCACCAGCGGAGGCGGTAGGTCTTCGATTGATGGATTGACCACTTCTTTGACATGCACGAACACTCGATACAGGTGCATCCCTAACGTGGTCCGCGGCGGCCTTGATGGCGACGAATAGTACAACCCCGGTTCCTGCACCGGTATCTCAACACCAATCACCTTCGGTATGGTGGACGGCTTCTTCATCCATGCCATAACCGTCAGAGCCTAGCTGTTTGGAGGAACAAATATACATACGAGATCACCTCCAAGGTCATCGATAAGCTCATTCATGGACTCACTATTCCAAGCACGTTGAGGAATGCCGTGGAAGAAGCTTTGTTAAAAACTCAAGTTCAGAGGGCACCAAGCCCCATCATGGGTGCCACTGATCAAATCTCGCCATCGCAGAACAAACACCGAGAAGATTCGAACAGACGATTGCAGTTGAAAGTTGTCCGGAACCTGACGAAGAAAACTGACGGTGGCGGACAGACTTCGACGAGAAAGTCACTTATTCGGATGCCGTGCGCAATGCCAAGAGCTTTGACAAGGTCGTCCGACAGGACGGGAGGCCGTTCGCCGTTGATGGTTACCATTAGCACTTTACCGGCAAACTGGACGTCAAGCACCGCCATGCCACTGTTGAACGACAACACGCAGCGCCCAAAGGCAGGATGGACCTTAGGATCTCTGGCTCGGAGATCGGCGTTGATCGGCGACATGATAGTGCGCTTGAGTACAGGGAGTACAGGAGGGGGATTTGGGGGAACTGGAGTAAGAATCGAGATTCCAGAGGTGGGTGAGGGGTGGCTGATTGGGGATGAAAAGGTAGCATGAATTTCAAACACGCGCCAATATGCTCTCGACGCGCAAGCGCACAAAAACACCAGTGACGCCCACATGTCGGCCTAAGAGTCTCTATTCTTTCTTTTTTTGAGAGCCCTGCCCTTTTTTAGGATCTTTTGAGAGCCCGGCCCGAGAGTCATAATTGACCTATTTGGCATTGCGTTACTACTCGGCCCATATTCAACGACACCTCACTGGCCCAAACAATTGTACATCATTGAAAAGACACTGAGCTCAAATTATAACTTGAAAAAAGAAGATATGCTCTGAGCACTAGAGAATGGTGATGCCCTCATTTAGCCCACCAGCAGTGCGAGACAATAAACAGTTCGAAACAACGATATATACACCATTCAAACACTGACTAGTGACTACTACTGACATAAACATCAAGACATGATAGTTCATCAGAAGTCTTGCTACACCACCAAAACGCACCCATCTACAGCGCTCAAACTCTCGTAATCCAGACGAGAATGACATTCTAAATAGAGGCAACTATTACATAGTAAGAGTGACATTGAAGAGGATGACCAAATGACAAGGAATATGCATAACAAAAGAGATAACTACCCATCCAGAACAAGCAGCAAAGACAACAAGTCATTCGAAGAGGGATGATCCAACACCATCATAATTTGCAGCCCCGGTTCAGGCACCAGTGATCCGGAGACACCATTAATCCACCTTTTCTATGCAATAGCCCAATTACCTATCAACCTGAAGGCTTGAACCACATCACTGCCTGTCGGACTCGACACATCCAAGGATCAAAGTTAATCCAGATGCCTTTGTCATTCTCACCTTCTTTTGGCTGCAGGCTGTATCGTTGCCAATCAGGGGAGTTTGCTCCCGAACTCCTAGGGCTCGTCGTGTAGACACAATTTTCCATAGCAAATAGAGCCTCTCTGCCATCAAGGTCCTTGCCAACGGTGATCTCCTGGTTAATCGGATAATTGAGAGAAACAGAGAGTATGAACCAAGGCTGTTTACCCGCCTCCAACTCAAAAATCCTGCAGGCCCCAGCAAGATGGTATCCTGCTCATAGACGTAACAACCATTGTCCGAATACTCACGTATTTCACGGTGCATGAATATAGTGGGGTTTTTGCAATATAACTTTTCTGGCTCATGTGTCCGAATGATCATCAGTCTTTTGTCGTCCTCTGGTCAAGCAAGGAACCAGTTGTTCTTCCTTGTTTTTGGCAAAGGTGGTGTGATTACAAAGGGCAGTAACTGTAGGGACACTGCATCATATAAAAGAGGACAAGAATTGTTAATGTAAGATCAGCATTGTTCGGAGTCTGAGTAGGATAATGCAGGAAACAACATTGATATGTCCCTGTTGGAACTGGGAGGAAAATACAGTGAAATGTATACTGGGTTTGAAAATATAGAAGTGCCATGCATGGTTATACTCATGTTATCTCACAATCGATTCTTCACAGGAAACTACGATTTCATGCATGTTATGTAATCATGTTCTGTCCTCACAAACAAATTCTCAAGGAAACTAACAGACCATGCATTGTTATATACTCATGTTCTGTGGGCAAAATTTTTGTGAGCATATTATTCTAGCTATTGATTGCTGAAGGGCGAACATAGGTATGTACACATGGTAAGCACTACAGGATTTCACTACTTCAAAATATAGAGTTCTCCATATGCACACTTACTTCCCTAATGTATGGTTAGATGAAATCAACAGTGTGATGCATGTTTATACATCATGAAAATGAGGAAACTAACATGGCCATTGATACACACTCATATTTAGTAGTATGTAGATTACTATAAAATAAGGAGAATATCAATATCTTCCTGACACTTTGATTATTCAGGGGTACAAATTGGCTGTAATGACATGGTCACAATCACATGAATTAACTCATTCCAAATATAGCTGATTTACGATGTCTCTAATACATTGCCATAGTTCTACTCAAATTTTGCTCAAACAGGGATATGTCAATCATCACAAAAAGTTCAAACAGTGTCATGGCATCATCATTAACATCAGACGGAAACAACTTACATGCACCGTCCCAGCAATACGTGGTGCCATCTGCTTTGTCGATCACGTAGATGATGCCATTGTGTTCGATAGCATCATAGAAGTTGTATCAACTTTGATGATGATCCACTGCGAGATGAGCTGTCTCTAGCTAAAGAAGGCACCAGCGGAAAGATAGGCGAGTCCCTTGTCGAACAACGCAATTAGCTTGAAGTCTGCGTAATCCGCATGTCGTGTGGGAACTTGGCAGATTACAATCTGCTGTAAAACAAGGTGCGTCCAACTGATGACGTAATCTAGATGACTTGGACCGCGAAGGTAAGACTCTATATCATTCAATAGAGGAAGGATAATCTCATGGGAGGTCTGGAAGTTCACGAGCACCAACTTTTCCCCGTCTTCTCTGACGGTGGCCATCCAGTGGGAGTTCATGCCAACCCAGTACATACCTGCAAGACGTTTCGAGCGATGGTGATAGGATTGAAGTCGAGGTAAATGATGTACGGGGACCCACTACATACCTGCAAAGAAGTTTCAGCTAATGGAGGTCGGATTGAACTCGAGGGGCATCATGTACACCTCCGTATCATGATGAGCAAATCTCGCAAGACCAGATAGCAGCAAGCAGTGTGTTTTGAAAAGCTTAGGCCTCGCTTCGACGATGGCCGTGTGCATGCCCCTCGAGCATGCAGCCAGTCGTAGGGCGCTCAACACATCCATACACGAACAACAGAGGTCGAGGACGTCACTTGGGAGATTGCTCCAATCGCGGCTCATATGGATGCTGCGTAGTTCACGTTTTGCCATGGTGGAGTTTGGAAGGTAGGGTTTTGGGGGGCTTGATTTATGGGGGAGAAGGGTTTCGGGGCTGGAGCGGCTAGCGAGGGAATAGTGGTACTGGGGGATGCGAGCGAGGCGAGGGTATGCGGGGGCATAGTGAGATGATGAAGAGTGACCTCAGGATCTCCGGCGAGATGGTGATGGAGATGGAGTTGTGCTAGGGAAGAGGGAGACGAGGCGAGGCATGTTATACAGCGGCGGTGACAGTGACTGCACCTTGCACAAGGTGAGGCTGACTTTCGTAACCCGGACACGCCGCCTGGACTGGTGTCACCTCCGGCGTAGGGTCTTGTCACTTCAGTGTGAGGACCAGATGAATAATAGTATTTTGACCATCAAGTGTACCACAGTTGTGCAACTACAACTAGTAGGAGTAGTAGGAACATGAGTAGTACTCCCTCCGGTCCTCTTTGTGTGTGCATAACTTTTTTCAGTATTTCTCTAATTAGTCTGTGTATATACCCTTTTGCATGCGCCCATTTCCCTCCATGCCCCGCATTCACAACATTAGTTAGCGTATGCATGAGCAGCTACAACGAGACTCCAGCCAATAAACTGCAGCATGCAAGTGGGCTATTCTATGAACGCACGTGGGAGAGAGAAAAGGCACCCGAAGAGCCCATCCAAGCCATTGCATGCAGCAGTCAAACCACCGCAGCTCTCCTCATGCATGCGCATAACTTCTCCCATTTACTTCTCCATCGAGAACCAATTTTCCTTGGCTTCTTCACTACTCCTTGATCTTCATTTGCATCCAAACCACACTGCATTCACATTGTTTTAACCTCTTCACATCCTCCTGGAGTAATTCTGAAGCCCCTATAAATAATCATCTTCTTCAATTAGACTAGCCATCTAATCCTAATTCTCCAAACCATAGCCCTCTGGTCCAGCGGTTCCAAATGGCGAAAGAGATCGAGATGCAGGTTTTTAGCGTCCAACATGTCCTCGTCGAAGGCTCGTTGATTATAGTTGCCACAATCACCGACCACCCAAGGGTTGTTTAGAAGTGGATCAACAATGTATCCAACTCCCTCAAAAAGGTGGATATGAAGGTCAGGGGAAGTCTTCCTTCCCGGATAGATCTTCGTGTTCGGCGGCTTCGCACTGCGAGCCAACTCTCTTGGCCATCTGGAGCAGATTGACAGCTACACCCCTGGCCATCAGTTTAGATTCAGGAGCTTGAACTACATCGAGGATATCCGCGGAGACTTGATCTTCGACGGATTTGAGACCACGGCAGTCGCTCCCCGTCAGCTCGATGAACATGACTTAGAGCTGTCATTGGGCCATACCCAGGAAATTGCACCAGTAACTGCTCTGGCCTTAGATCCGGAGCAGATCACGCCATCCGAGGATGGGAAGCACAACCCCGCCACGGAAGCTGCAGACTCCACGACGTTAAATCCACACATGGACCTAACCTCCGGTGATGTCTGTGTCACCGGATCCTTGGACTCGTTTCCGTCCATAAGGTCCGAACCATGTGCGTCCACGTATGTCGAGCAGGATCGGTCTTCGATCACCGAATTCAACTCCGCGGACATCTTCCGGCACTCGCCATTAGGCGACATGCTGAACTCATTAAAAAATCAATCCTTAGCGGCGGATTCACAGCCGAATTATATCCGATTTGAACTGAAAGCTGATGACGGGGAATTTCGCTTCCCACCCGCCACCCAAATCATAGCCACTATCGAAGACTTAACCGATATGCTTCATTATGGCTCTGGAGACTTCGATGGTATGGATGACGATGCAGATGAGGAGCATGGACAAAACCCACCGTTCACCGGATGCCGGACGACCACTTCTTCGTACGACGTGTACATGGTGCATACACCTAAAGAACCTAGCGATGACGATAAAGAAGATCCAGTCGAGGATAAACCTCCTAGGACACAGCCTAAGCACCGACGTCAGCGGTGCCGCTCTAAGTCACGTCATGCAAAAGATAGCAATACTGGCACAGGAGAAGATAATACTCCGAACGGTGCCAAAGATAATGAAGACCCCATTGAAGCAAATTCCGAACAAGAAGAACGGGAAGATGGGCAAGTTAGCCCCGATTAATAGGCCATAAACAAAGACTCGGAGGATAGTAATTATCTTTCGCTCTCTGAGGATGAGGTGAGCCTCGGCAATAAAGATATCATCGTGCCTGAGGAACCCCTCGAGCAGGAGCGATTTAAGCCCCAGCTAATAGCCACAGCAAGGAGCCTAAAAAAGAAGCAACAGCAGCTTGAGGCTGATCAAGATCTGCTAAATGATAGATGGACTGACGTCCTGACAGCCGAGGAATACGGCCTTAAGCGCCCAGCCAAAAGTTATCCGAAGCGCAAATTTCTACCTCAGTTCGATGATGAGGTGCGGGAGCCCATACCATCATCACGCCATGGGGCTGACCGACCACCACGTGGTCGGGATAAAGCAGAAACTCAAGCCAAATACCAGCCTGCCACGCCCCATTATAAAGGCAGAGATAGAACAGCTCGTGGTCACACATATGACCTTTGGCGGGACTTGAACAACAGAGTAGGATATACCAGATCGATCTACGGATCACGAGGATGTGCCTCGACATGTGTCGATGGCTATCTATTCGGACGTGACAAACCTAGTCATGCATGGGCAGAATGCAGCAGATGGACTCCATCGGAGCTACGTCGTGATGCGGCTCGATATAGAGGCGCCGCACACCCTCTTTGCTTCACTGCTGAAGTAATGGATAACGAATTCCTAAAAGGGTTTAAACCCGTAAACATCTAATCATACGATGGAACAACCGACCCTGCGGTGTGGATCGAGGACTTTATTCTACACATTCATATGGCTCGTGGAGATGACCTCCACGCCATCAAATACCTCCCGTTAAAACTCAAAGGGCCAGCTCGGCACTGGTTAAACAGTCTGCCTGAAAATTCTATTGGCAGCTAGGAGGACTTGGAAGAAGCCTTCCTTGACAACTTCCAAGGTACATGTGTCCGACCACTAGATGCTGATGACTTAAGTCACATAGTTCAACAGCCTGGGGTGTCAGCTAGCAACTTCTAGACTAGGTTCCTTACTAAAAAGAACCAGATCGTCGACTGTCTGGATGCCGAAGCCCTAGCGGCCTTTAAACATAGCATCCGTGAAGAATGGCTCGCCTGCCACCTCGGCCAGGAAAAGCCGAAGTCCATGGCAGCCCTCACGGCACTTATGACCCGCTTTTGTGCGGGTGAGGATAGTTGGCTAGCCTGTAGCAAAAATACAGCAAATGAAACGGGCACTCCTGATGCCAAAAATAGCAGCGGCAAGCTCTGACGCAGCAGACACAAATGTCGAAGCAATGGTGATAACATCGATGACACCACAGTCAACGCCGGATTCAGTGGCTCTAAGTCCAATCAGCGGAAGGAGCCATATAAAAGAAACAATCAAGGACCATCCATCTTGGACCGCATACTGGATCGTCCGTGCCAGATCCATGGCACCCTAGACAAACCAGCCAATCATACCAACAGAGATTGTTGGGTTTTCAAATAGGCCGACAAATTAAACGCCGAGAACAAGGAAAAGGGATCGCAAAGCGAGGACGATGACGAGGAGCCCCAAAAACTGAACATGGGGGGACAGAAGAAGTTTCCGCCTCAGGTCAAAACGGTGAACATGATATATGCTACACACATCCCCAAGACGGAGCACAAGCGCGCGCTCAGGGACGTCTATGCGATAGAGCCACCCGCCCCAAAATTCAATCCATGGTCGTCATGCCCTATCACTTTTGATCGGCAGGATCATCCGACCAGTATCCGTCATGGCGGTTTAGCCGCACTGGTCCTTGAGCCAATCATTGATGGATTCCACCTAACGCGAGTCCTCATGGACGGCGGTAGCAGCCTCAATCTGCTCTATTAGGACACTATGCGCAAAATGGGCATTAATCCATCACTGATCAAGCCCACAAAGACTACCTTTAAAGGAGTCATACCAGGTGTAGAGGCCCACTGTACGGGCTCAATCACAATGGAGGTTGTCTTCAGATCGCCGGACTACTTCCGAAGCGACGAGTTAATCTTCGATATCGTCCCCTTTCGCAACAGCTATCACGCACTGCTCGGACGAACCACATTTTCTCGATTCAATGCTGTACCACACTATGCCTATCTCAAGCTCGGGATGTCAAGACCGCGCGGAGTCATAACAGCTAATGGAAACACGAAACGCTACCTCCGTACTGAGGAGCACACCGCTACCTTAGCAGCAGAAGTACAGAGCGGCCTTTTCAAGCAGAACCTCAATTCAGCAGCCGAGCCCCCGGACACTGTCAAGAGTGTCCGCACAACTCTGCAGCAGGACAGCTCAGCTCGTCAAGAGCTCGACTAGCAATTCGGCCTCCGTCCCAGTCCCGATCAAGTAGCGGCCTTCGTACCACGCATACCTAACTACGCACTCAAGATACCATGGGCATAGATGGAGGCATAACTAGCCTGTGATCCACAATACGGCTTGACCGCTCCCGGACACACATACTCTCACTATTTCCTTTTCTCCTTTTCAGGTTTTCTTTCCATAGGTTCCTCCTGGTGGCCCAATCACCAATCCTTTCAAAGGATAAATATACCAAGATGGCACGAAGCACAGACGTATAGGGGAATTTTTATGTGGGTTCTTTAACAATCACTCTACTTGTTTTCAGGACCCACACGCAGCTCTCTCTTGGCTGTGACTTAGCCCATTGCTTATTGCACTATTTGTATCAGTGCGCTTCAATGTATTAATCAAATTATAACGGAAACATTTTGCGGCCCAAATTCTGTGGCCTTGGCTCATTACCCTTGATCTTTTTTCTGGTTTCCTTCTTCTATTGATAACCTTATCAGATAGCACCCGTACACTTTGGTACGTTCCAATTTTCCAGGGGCTTCATAGCGCCCCACAACACAGCAACAAAGTCCGAACACTTTCTACTGTTGGACACCCGAATTTAGCACTATATGCACTGGCTCTGAATCATGTCTTTGGTCAATAGTTGGGTTGCCCGGCTCATGCTTGCTACCCTACGTTCCGCTACATCGTCTAGGGAAATAAAGGGAGAACTACTGCGATTGTGCCCTGGTTTACCCGGATGAGCACCTCAGTAGAGAAAGCCGAAAACTGGCTGTCATGATGCGGCGAGAGCCGGTCAGCTCTTCGGAGGTCTCAAATCGTTAGAAATTTTTATCGTCAAACTCCTATGGCTAAGTGAGGGTGTTCAAGCCGAATTGTATGATTGCCTGGTTCACTGCGCTAAACACCTCCTTCAAGGACCAAACAATCGGATCAAGAGTGTTTAGATTATATTCCCCCATACTTCCTACGTGGGGGCTGAAGCCGACAACTGGCCAACTCTCAGATTTCACACAATACGGCCGCACAGGAGGTGAAATTTTTTAAACAAGCATTATATTACATAACAAAATTTGTTTCATCATACAAGGCAGAGACAACATGAATATATTCATTCCAAAAAAATGTCTTGCGCACATTGCGTTGCCACAATGCGGGACCCTTCCAGGACGTCTTCAAAATACCGCTCCGGCGTGCGGTGCTCCTTGCATTCAGGTGGCCCCTTAGTCACAAGCTTGACGGCATCCATCTTCGCCCACCACACCTTGACTAGGGTGAAGGCCATGCACGTGCCCTCGATGCAGGCCGACCTCTTAACAATGTCCAGGCGAGGGCAGGCACCTACCAGCCACTTCATGAGTCCGAAGTAGCTTCTGGGTATAACTTCGGCAGGCCACAACCGGATTATTAAATCCTTCATGGTCAGTTCAGCCACCCTGTGTAGCTCGACCAACTGTTTTAGCTGATTGGTGAAGGGCACTGGATGTTCTGGCGCAAGGTATTGCGACCAGAACAGCTTCTCCATTGAGCTCCCTTCTTCAGCTCGGAAGAACTCCGCAGCATCGGACACACTGCGCGGCAGATCCACAAATGCCCCTGGAGAACTCCAAATCTAGGTTAGTAAGAAATACTTCTTCACATACTTGCTTTGCATACTAAACGCCTTACCCGCCGCGATCTTCTTGGCCTCCTGGATCTCCTGGAGGGCACCCTGGGCTTGAACCCGGGCCGCTTCCGCGTTTTGAGGAGCCTTGGCGAGTTCGGTCTCCCGAGCCGAAACATCACACTCCTAGGTCTCGCACTTCTTCACAACGTCCTGGAGCTCTTGCTGGACCTCATTCATCCTGGCCTTAAGCTTCTTACGAGTGGCCTGCTCCTTGACAGCTTTCCCCTCGGCTTCGGCCAGGGCCTTTTTAAAGGCCTCGACCTCGGTCGTCGCTCCTAGACATATCATGACACTATGGTCAATATACATCATTTATTCCTTCCGAATATATAGCGAGTCATTACATACCTTGCTGGTCTTCTAGCTCCTCCTCGGCCGCTCCAGTCTTTGCTTTAGTCCGGAGACTTCGGCAGTGTGTGAGGTCGCGGCTAGCAACGACGCCTGCTTATTCACATAAGACACATTTAGTTAGTTTCGTGCGAAATTTAATTGATCCTCTGTCCGGCTTTTCTTTCCGAACACCGGATATTGTCTCAGGGGCTACTGTCTATATTTGGATTTTCTCTTTTGTGTCGCTTACCTTAAAACCTGTCAGCAGGCCGATGCAGGCTTCGGTCAGTCCGTTCTTGACGGACTGAACCTTCTCAATCACCGTACCCGTAAGGATACGGTGTTCTTCCACAATGGAAGCGCCTCGTAGCGCTTTCAGTAGATTATACGGCACCTCTGGTTGGAGAGAGGTCACCAGCGGGATGGGCACGCCTCCTTCCCTTGAAGGAGGCTGCTTGTCGGATTCCGGAGCTGTATGGGTCTCCGGCTCCGTGCTCGGACGGGGGTCGAACTGAGCATGGCCCCCATCATCAGTCTCCATGGGGGTCTATTCCCCCATGTGTCCGGCGGCCGAGGTTTCGCCCTCCGGCGCCACCATGATGGCCTCCTGAACCTCTCCCTGGCCTGGGAAGGTCCTTTGGAACAGCACCTCGTCGTCTCCCTTGCCCTTGGGAGAGTAAGCGGTTGGTGGTGACTCGCTGGCCATCGCCTTTGAATCCAACGAGCCTCTTGATGAGGATCGCTGGGAGCTGTTGTGGGTTGGACTGCAATAACATGATTAACCATATTAATACCATAAAGCGGAGAGGCCGGATAAATGGACGTGTGCGGGTTCTTAGTACTCACGATGCGGCCAGGGGCTTGTTCCGGGGGCGTCGCTCCGGACTGCTGTCGATGTCCTACGTGGAGTTATCCGCGAGAGGGCCTTTCCCCCTCTTGGGCGCCTCCGCCTCCAGATTTGTGGAGGCCACCCTCTTCCTCCTTCCCCCATCAGGGGGGGAGTCGCTCTTAGTCTCCTCCTCCTCGTCGCCTTCGGTGGCAGAGGAGTGGGTCTTGTCTTCGAACGTCATGTCCAAAGCGCCCTTGTGGCGGGGGCCACTCCGGACCCCCTTGGCCTTCTTCTTGGCCTTCTTCTTTGGCACCTTATAGGGCGCCGGTACCAGCATCTTCGCCAGGTGTGGGATGACTGGTTCCTCGGGCAGCGGAGCCAGACACCGAATCCACTCCGCTCTCACCGTCCATACCTGAAATAATAATGTTTAGATATCCTCCTTGAAACAAGCAAGTAGAGGACGCGTAAAAGGCTTACCTCGTTGGCGGAATGGGTAATGTCGTGCCCGCGGTCCGAGGCTATGGCTGGCGGCATCTTGTTGCCTTTAAAGAGCAACTTCTAGGCATCTTCTTGAGTGGTTTTGAAGAGACTTTCAAGAGTTTGGTGCTTCTTCGGATTGAATTCCCATAAAGGGCGGCTTCGGCTTTGGCATTGGAGAATCCGGCAAACTAGCATCACCTGGATTACGTCGACGAGCTTAACGTTTTTACCCACCATGCTTTAAATATGTGTTTGCAGCGCTATCAGCTCATTTGACGAAGACCAATTTGGGCCCTTCTCAATCCAGGAGGTGAGCCGCATTGGAGCTCCGGAGTTGAATTCGGCTGCCGCGGCCCAGGTGGCGCCGCGGGGCTCTGTGATGTAGAACCACAGTTTCTGCCACTCCTTGACAGTATCCACGAAAGTACCTTTTGGCCAGGTCACATTGGGCAGCTTGCTCACCATGGCGCCTCCGCACTCCGTGTGCTGGCCATCCACCACCTTCGGCTTCACGTTGAAGACCTTGAGACATAGTCCGAAGTAGGGTTGGATGCGGAGGAAAGCCTCACACATGACAATGAATGCCGAGATGTTGAGGAAGGAGTTTGGGGCTAGATCATGGAAGTCTAGCCCGTAATAGAACATAAGCCCGCAGATGAAAGGGTGGAGTGGAAACCCTAGCCCGTGAATGAAATGAGGGATGAATACCACCCTCTCGTTGTGCTTCGGTGTATGGACGACTTGCCCCTTCGTCGGAAGACGGTGGGCGATTTCCCTCGCCAGATACCCAGCCGCCCGAAGCTCAGTAATGTCCTTCTCCTTGACGGAGGAGGCTATCCACTTGCCTTGACCTCCGGATCCGGACATGGTTGAGTGCTTGCTCGAGTTGGGGAAGATGAGAACTTGGGCATTGGAGCTCAAGAATGGAAGGGCAGAGGAAGATAGAAGGCGTGGGAGAAGAAAGGGAGTCCTTATCCCCTTATAAAGGCAGTGAATATCGAACGCCTCCTCACTCACCCTAAAACTCGCCTATTCCCAAGGGTTCTGAAAACATGCACGGTTGGATTACCCACGCATGTATTGATGAGAATCCCGCAATAAGGGGACACAATCTCTGCTTTGACAAGACGTGCCAATGGAAACCGCATCTCGAAACACGGAACAACCGACAAAAGCTGTTCGATATAATGACCGGACAAACATGATGTCATCTTGCAAAAACTTTTCAGCAGATGGGACTTGTGAAATATTATACTCTCTACGGCTATGTGTGTAGTACTTGTGTTACAGATCTAGACACGTTCGTTTAATCCGAAGACTATCTTGGAGTATTCAGAAAGGGGAACCCGTCTTGCAATGTCGAAGACAATCTGCGCACCGGACACCTCGTCATTGAAATCCTAGTTCAGGGGCTACTAAGGGAGTCCTGGACTAAGGGGCCCTCGGGCGTCCGGCCTATTTGACATGGGCCGGACTAATGTGCTGTGAAGATACAAGACAGAAGACTCTCTCCCGTGTCCGGATGGGACTCACCTTGGCGTGAAAGGCAAGCTTGGCAACCAAATATGAAGATTCCTTCCTCTATAACCGACCTTGTACAACCCTAGTCCCCTCCGGTGTCTATATAAACCGGAGGGCTTAGTCTGGATCAGGGATAATCATAGTCATAGTCATACAGGCTAGACTTCTAGGGATTTTGCCATTATGATCTCGTGGTAGATCAACTCTTGTAATACTCATATTCATCAAGATCAATCAAACAAGAAGTAGGGTATTACCTCCATAGAGAGGGCCTAAACCTGGGTAAACAATGTGTCCCCTATCTCCTGTTACCATCGACCTTAGACGCACAGTTCGGGACCCCCTACCCGAGATCCGCCGGTTTTGACACCGACAGTCGCGCCTCCCGTGTCTGGGGGCGTGCCTCCTGTGCCTCCGGCAACGCCATGCAGGCAGAGACAGAAGTCGGGTGTGTGGATAGCGACGAGTCGGTGGCCAGCTTCTCCGTATCCGCCGCCATCATCGAGGAGAAGTAGAACACGGGAGGCCGCCACCACTTGGGTCCCATAAAGGCCACCGCTGAGGCGACGACTGTGCATTCAGGTGGGGTCTTTGCTGCTTTGTCTCTTCCGAGGACCTTCATCGACCCCGCAAGTGTCTGCCGGACATGAGGAAGATAATGGGATCCACGGGCTTCCATTTAGATTAGGTACTCCCTCTCCTGCTGGTGGGAAATATTTGTTCTAAGAATGGATAAATTGGATGTGTCTATAACTAAAATATGTCTAGATACATACATTTCTAGGACAACTATTTCTGGACGGAGGGAGTATTAATTATACCAAGAGAGCCAGATTAGCTATGCTTAGTTCATGTAAATGTAATGAAACCCATCATGTTTATATGAAGATCCGACTTTTTTATAGGAAATGGTGATAGCATGGGTTAGCCATGTAGTATGATGTAACTACACTAGGCTGTCATGTTTCGTACTCTTCCAGCCCACTGTGGAGATGATTGGTGATTTTATATCGTTGAATAATATAAAATATTATGAGTGCAAAAACTCCACCACGAGGTTCCTTGTTCCTTCTCGGTCGTCGGGAGTCTATGCTCTTCCACTCTTTTTTATTGACGTCAGGTTTGTTCATCCTTTTGCCAACACACGGCAACTCGCAGAACGACGAGAAGCTACGCCTTCTCCCTCGCCAACGCGTGCGCGGTGGCTCGTAGCACGAGGAGAAACTTTTACTGCGGTGGACGTGCAACAGTTCATAGTGGGAGTCACATACTCCTAGGTAGGAGTAGTAACATAGCGTAGTCCAAGACAAGTTTGCTTATGTGGCATGTATTTAATGAGGAGAGATGTGTTTAGGGTAACATAATATGTAGTGTGGGGACAAGCGACTAGTCCATTGTACTCCCTCCGCCCCATAATATAAGATCGTTTTTACACTAGTGTAGTGTCAAAACGCTCTTATATTATGGGACAGAGGGAGTAGAAACTAGGGTGGTGCCAGATTAATTCCGCATGTAAATAAGCATGTAACCGTGGATTTGGGGCTCTTTCCCCTCTCTTCTTTAATGAATGATACTCACACTCATGCGTATTCGAGAAAAAGAATATGTTACTTTAACACAGCGCTTTCCAAGAGAGGATGAGTCACAAGGTAATAAATGCAGCCAACTAGTATGACACTACTACTATGTTACATTGCATTATGGATGTAGTAACTTAGACTACTGTCATATGCATGACACTAGTCTAAGTTACTATGCACTATGACCAGCCTAAGAGCATGGTTAATAGTATAGCCAGCTGATGGCTACAAGAAACAGCCATGTCATGTATAGCCATCATTTATCTCCACTCCTATAATTAATCCTATAAAATACTCAGTTGGTGATGATGGTGTGTCTGCCATCCATCATTTCTGACCATCAGATCTGCATCTAACGACTATGATGTAAGTCGTGGCATTTTTGCAACAAGAACCCACTTCTCTGCTCCAATTTGCAGAAACCCCTTACTATCTTGAAACCAACCACATCCGCCCCCACCTCATCAAAACAACCACAAGGAATATATTTTGAGTGAAACCTAATAAGGGTACATTTTTAGTGATATATACACCAAACTAGTGTGTTTTTCTTTCAAGTTTGTGAACATGTATTATTCTATTTTGGATCCGCTGCAACGCACGGACACATTTCTAGTAGTCACTCATATAGTAGTGTGGGCTACAAGGTTGGCTATAACATCACTTAGTACCTTTTTCAACCTTCTCTCTTTCTCTTTCTTCACATTTATTCTATTTATCTTGGAATCCGCATATAACTAGGCTCTTACATGAGAGCCCACTCCCCATAATTTTCCTCGTCATCATTTGAGTCCTAGAAGATCTCTCCCACATCATCATTAGGCATGCAGCCGCCTTGATAGACAACGTGCGCAGAAGGAGTAGAGGCGACTGTGGACGCACCACGTCGTGGGCACTCCGTACGTGCTCGTGTGCATGCAGCGTGCGTGCTTTTCCATCAGTGCTAGCTCTAAGGCCGAGGCTATGGTCGTCTTCGTCTCTGACTAGTCGTTGAGCAATGAGAGCAAAGAGGTGCTGCAAGAGATGTGCAGGCGCCGTTGTGTGCGAGCTTTGCCGTAGCACGAAGAACCAGCCGTCGCCGCAGATGGCGCACGCCTCCATACAGCCTAGTGTGTGCAAATGCATGTGTTATTCAAGTGCATTCTGCGGCCGAGTGTGTGTGCATGCATGTGTTGTGTACATGCATTGTGTGCTCCATGCTGTGCGGATATGTGCATGAGTTGGATTAGCATGAGTTAGTGCGTTGGTGTGTGTACATGCGTGGCTGCATGCGTCCTGTACATGCATGGCTTCTTGCGTGTTTATCAATATAAACTATAGAACATCTTCAACTTAGCATCCTGTTGTATCGTCTCTAGTGTTTAGCGAAGTGTTCTGCATGCGTCCTGTACATGCGTGGCTTCTTGCGTGTTTATCAATATAAACTATAAAACATCTTCAACTTAGCATCCTGTTGTATCGTCTCTAGTGTTTAGCGAAGTGTTCATGTTCTTTTATTTGTCTATAGGTGGGCAGGCGGCAAAAACCAGGGGAAAACGCGCAAGATTCCTTGATCCTTCTCGGTCATCGGGAATCTATGTTCTTCAACTCATTTTTTTACGTGAGCTTTGTTTATCCTTTTGCCAACACGCGAGACATCTAGCATCAACGTGCACGTGTCATGCAAGAAAATGGAGATAATCGGATAAGCAGTGCGTAAGTGAGTCGTGCACTTCGATGGCACCTACTACGCAATATTTTTTCTCCTCGATGGCACGTGAAAAGTGCACGTACTCAACGTCGAAGCACGGGACGGGGGGGGGGGGGTAGCCATGACGTGGTCAACCCTTTTTTGGAGAGAGTACGTACTAAATAACTTTGATGTGTCCCATCAACTCGCAGAACGACGAGAAGCTTGCTTACTACGCCTTCTCCCTCGCCAACGCGTGCGCAGTGGCTCGCAGCACGAGGAGAAACTTTTGCTTATAAGCGGTGGACGTGCAGCAATTCACTTGGTGTCAGATTGCCAGAAGTACTACTGTAGTACCATCATTATTGTTTGACTTCCGGAAGAGGCGAAGAGCCTAGTGCAAGGTCACCTACTAACCTTAGGCTAGGCATAGTGGGAGTAACATAAGTAGGGGTACCTTTTTTTTTATTCTAGAAACAACCACACACGAATATTGGACGGTAGCAGCACGTCAACTAAATCAAAAAATCGGAACCAACCAATGAAGTACTACTAATGGTGAGCGTTTGCTAGTATCATGTACTCTGTCTATCCATGTATATAGGGCTTAATGCATTTTCCAAGACTCACTTTTGCCCTGTTTGGATCCATGGGTTAGAGTTAGTTTGAGCTAGTTGGGGCTCAAATAGCCCTAAAGTATCCAAACACGGGGGTTAAATTAGAGACAGTTACCCCAAACCCACCAAAAAAGCTATCCCACCCAAGAGTCGGTTACATGTGATGAGTTAACCGACCTCAATAGACGGCGAAAACGCCAGCCCGCCGCACTTTGCTCATCCATTTTCCAACACACGGGACATCTAGCATCAAGGTGCACGTGTCATACAAGAAAATGGAGATAAGCAGTGTGTAAGTGAGTCGTGCACTAAGATGGCACCTAGTTCTACGCAATATTTTTCCTCCTCGATGGCACGTGAATAGTGCTCGTACTCAATGACCAAGCACGGGATGGTAGCCATGGACATGGTCAGCCCTTTTTGGAGAGAGTACTAAATACTACTGCGTATTAACTTTGACGTGTCCCGTTAACTCGCAGAACGACGAGAAGCACACATTGAGACTACCCAGAGTGGGAGTAACATCTACACTCCTATAAAAAAACATAGTTGGTGATGATGGTGTGCCTGCCATCCTGCAATATAGGCCGTCCGATTTATATCTGACGGATAGGAAGGAAACTATGGCAATTTTGCAAAAACATACCCACACCCCTCTCCACATTTGCACGTAAGGCCTTCCCTCATTCATCCTTTTCTCTCACAAGATAAACTACTCATATAAATGCATCTTGATGTTCCGTGCAATGCATGGGCATATTGCTAGTCTATCATAAGATAAACTACCCATACAAATGCATCTCGATGTTCCGTGCAACGCACGGGCATCTAGCTAGTTTCTTTTAAAATAGTTACTGCGATAATTGGGTTGAAGTGATATATTATATGTCTGCCCCGAATTATTACAGATTCACTAGTAGTAACAAAGAAAAGGTTGTCCTGTTAATTAATAGAAAACGAGGTGAAAACTATCACATGAGGCTGGTGAAAACAAGGCACATTGGGTTCATCGTCATCGTCACTACAGCTGTGCGCGTGCGAGAAGTCTACGGGGCTGTTTGGATTGTGACTATATTTGCCTTGTGCTGCCATATTATTTTTGCCACACTTGCCTAATTTCAGTTGCTCAAATTGTTAGCCACACTTTGGCTTGCCTAAGGGAATCTTGCCACACTTCTTGTGTCTATGACATGTGGGGTTCACTTCTCAAAAAAAAAATTATTGCCTTAGGTGTGGCTAGAACCAAACACCCATTGTCGGTGTCAAAATCGGTGGATCTCGGGTACGGGGTCCCGAACTATGCGTCTGAGGTTGATGGTAACAGGAGACAGGGACCACAATGTTTACCCAGGTTCAGGCCCTCTCGACGGAGGTAAAACCCTATGTCCTGCTAGATTAATATTGATGAGTATGGGGGTAACAAGATTTGATATACCACGAGATCGTAATGGCTAAAACCCTAGAAGTCTAGCCTATCTGATTATGATTATGATTCTTCTTCTCTATAGACTAAACCCTCTAGTTTATATAGACACCGGGGGGGACTAGGGTTGTACAAAGTCGGTTACAGAGAAAGGAATTTTCATATTGGGACGCCAAGCTTGCCTTCCACGCCAAGGAGTGTCCCGTCCGGACACGGGAGATAATCTTCGGTCCGGTATCTTTACAACCCATCAGTCCAGCCCACGTACCATAGTCCGGACGCCCGAGGACCCCCTAGTCCTGGACTCCCTCACAGCCCCTGAACTAGGCTACAATGACGAGGTGTCCGGCGCACAAACTAGCTTCGGCATTGCAAGGCGGGTTCCTCCTCCGAATACTCCAACACAGTCCTCGAACGCAACGAACGTGTCCGGCTCTGCAAAACAAATTCCACACACAACTGCAGAGAGTGTAATATATCTTGAGTCCAATCCGCTGAAAACTATTGGTATTGTGACACCACGTCACCACCCGGTCATTATTTCGAACTGTTTTTCGGCCTGCCACTTCGAGACGCAATCTCATTGGCACGTCTTGTCAAAGCAGAGATTGTGTCCCCTTACTGCGGGATTGTCATCAATACGGGCGTGGGTAATCCAACCACGCCATTCGCACAACTCTTGGGAACAGGCGAGTTTCAAGGCGAGTGGGGAGGCGCTTGATATTCATTGTCTTTATAAGGGGATAAGGATTCCCTTCTCTCACCCATGCCTTCTCCTTCTCTCTGCCCTCCAATTCTCAATCTCCAGCGCCCGAGTCCTCATCTTTTCCGCCTCAAGGAAGCACTCGACCATGTCCGGATCTAGAGCGCAAGGCAAATGGATGGCCTCCTCCGTCAAGGAGAAGGACATCACCAAGCTTCGGGAGGCCAGGTATCTGGCGAAGGAAATCGCCCATCGGCTTCCGGCCAAGGGCCAAATCGTCCCCACCCCGAAGCCCAATGAGAGGGTGGTGTTTATCCCCCATTTCATCCATGGGTTATGGTTTCCTCTCCACCCTTTCGTCCGCGGACTCATGTTTTATTACGGGCTAGATTTCCATGATCTAGCTCCAAACTCTTTCATCAACATCTCGGCATTCATTGTCGTGTGTGAGGCTTTCCTCCGCATTCCACCCCACTTCGGACTATGTCTCAAGATCTTCAACGTGAAGCCGAAGGTGGTGGATGGCTAACACGCGGAGTGCAGAGGCGCCATGGTGAGAAAATTGCCCAACGTCACATGGCCCAAGGGTACTTTTGTGGAGACGGTGAAAGAGTGGCAGAAACGGTGGTTCTATATCACAGAGCCCCGTGATACCACCTGGGCCACGGCTCCCGAATTCACGTCCGGAGCTCCAATGCGGCTCACCTCCTGGATAGAGAAGGGCCTGAATTGGTCCTCGTCGGACAAGCTGATCGCGCTACAAACGCGCATCCAAACCATGGTGGACAAAAACATCAAGCTCGTCAATGTGATCCAGGTGATGTTAGTTCGCCGGATCCTTCCATGCCAGAGCCGGACTTGCCCTTTATGGGAATTTGATCCGGAGAAGCACCAGACCTTGGAGAGGCTCTTTGGGACCACACATGAAGATATCTGGAAGTTGCTCTTCAAGGGCAAGGAGACACCGCCGGAGACGGACGAGGACCGCGGGCACGATCTGGCCCATCCTGCCAGTGCAATAAGTCTTTCGCGTTACAAGGTGTATCATCTACTTGCTTATTCAAGGAAGATACCTAAACTCCACTAGTTATTTTTTTAGGTATGGACAGATAAAGCGAAGCGGATTAAGTGTCCGGCTTCGCTGCCCGAGGACCAGCCATCCCTCTTCTGACGAAGATGCTAGTTCTTGCGGCTTACCAGGCGCCGGAGAATAAGGATAAGAAGAAGGCCAAGCGGGCCAAGAAGGCAAAGGAGCTTTGGACAGGAGTTCGAAGACAACGAGACTCCCTCCTCCGCCGCCGAAGACGATGATGAGGACGAGGAGGAAAGCAACTCTCCCCCTAAGGGGGAAAAGAAGAAGAGGGCGGCCTCCACTAATCTGGAGGCAGAGGAATCCAAGAGGGGGAAGAGCTCCATCGCCGATAACTCCGCGTGGGATGTCGACAGCAGCCCAGAGCTGCGCCTCCGAAACAAGCCCCTGGCCGGATCGTGAGTATACAAAAGTCTCTAACATATTCATATATTCGGCCTCTTCAATTCCTAGTTTTAATGCGTTAAATCATGCGCTTGTAGTCCGGACAATGACAACTCCCTGTGATCCTCATCAGGAGGTTCGCTGGATTCAAAGGCGATGGCCAGCGAGTCACCGCCGGATGCTCAATCTCCCACATGCAAGGGCGACGACGATTTGTTGTCCCAAAGGACCTTCTCGGGCCAGGGAGAGGTTCAGGAGGCTGTCCGGGTAGCGCCAGAGGGTGACCCTTCAGCCGCCGGACACCTGGGATAGAGAACCCCCATGGAGACTGGCGATGGGGGCCATGTCTAGTTTGGACCCTAGCCGAATACGGTTCCGGAGACCTATACGGCCCTGGAATCTAGCAACCAACCTCCTTCGAAAGAAGGAGGTGTGCCTATTCCGCCGGTGACCTCTGTCCAACCAGAGGCACCGGATAATCTGCTGGAAGCGCCGCGAGGCGCTTCCATTGTGGAGGAACGCCGTATCCTTATGGGTACGGTGGTTGAGAGGGTTCATTCCGTCAAGAGCGGACTAACCGAAGCCTGCACCAGCCTGCTAAAAGGCTTGGGCATAAGCGATGCGAAAGATAAGGTCATAGTATAGACAGTGTAGCCCCTGAGACACTGTCCGGTGTTCAGAAATATAGGCCAGACAGAGGATCAAGTAATTTTCACAGGAAACTAACTAAATATGTCTTATGAACACAGGCGTCACTGTTGGCCACCACCTCTGATGCCGCTGAGCTCTCCGGACTAAAGCAGAGTCTGGAGCGGGCCGAAGAAGAGCTCGGCCTTGTGAAAAGGTAGCTAGAGGACAAGCAAGGTATGTGGAGACTTGCTGTATATTCAGAAAGAATAAATGATGTATATTGATTGTAGTGCCGTGATGTTTGTAGGAGCGGCGACTGAGGTTGAAACCCTCAAGAAAGCGCTGGCCGAGGCCGAGGAGAGGGCGATGAAGGAACAAGCCGTCCGGGAGAAGCATGAGGCTGGGGTTGGGGAGGTCCAGCAGGAGCTCTAGGATTCTTTCAAGAAGGAGTCCTCATGCGGACCAAGAGTCGAACTTGAGAAGGCCCGCTAGAGCGCACAAGAGGCCCGGATCAAAGCCGAAGGTGCCCCCCAGGAAATCCAGGAGGCCAAAAAGATCACGGCGGGTAAGGCTTTTATTATGCAAAGCAAGTATGTGAAGAAGAGGTATCTCTGACTTACCCAGATTTGGGGCTCTCTAGGCGCGTTTGCGGATCTGCCGCGCAGCGTTTCTGACGCTGCTGAATTCTTCCGAGCCAAAGAGGGGAGCTCGACGGAGAAGCTGTTCTGCTCGCAATACCTTGCACCAGAACATTCGGTGCCCTTGAGCGACCAGCTAAAACAGCTAGTCGAACTGCATAGGGTGGTCGAACTGGCCATGAAGGACTTGATAGTCCGGCTGTGGCCAGCCGAAGCTATACCCAGCAGCTACTTCGGTCTTGTGAAGCGGCTAGTCGATGCCTGCCCTCGGCTTGACGCAATCAAGCGGTCGGGTTGTATCGAAGGTGCGTGGATGGCCTTCGCCCGTGTCAAGATGCATTGGCCGAAGATGAATGTTGCCATGGTCTCGACCGAAGGACCTCCTGTGGGCAAGGAGCACCGCACGCCCGAGCGATATTTAGCGAAGTCCTTGAGGGATCCCGCATTGTGGCGGAGCAGTGTACGAAGCATGTAATCTTCGAATTAATACAGTTATATTGTCTCTCCCTATATTATAAAAACAAGTTCGGCTATGTAATATTATGTTTGTTTAATATTTTACCTCCTGTGCGGCCGTGTTTACAAAATTTTGAGGGTTGGCCGGTCGTCAGCTTCAGCCCCCACGTAGGTAGTACGGTGGATGTTCGGGATGGAATCTAAACACTCTTGATCCCATTTGTTTGGTCCTTAAAGGAGGTGTTTAGCACAACAAACCAGGCAATCGGACTATGTGGCTTTATCACCCTCACTTAGCCATAGGAGTTCTACAATGAAAATTTAGGCGCAGCCCCTAGTATACGAACTAAGGTACTGTAACACCTGATCGGGTAAAAGGCCGATTCATTGCATAATGCGTAAAAAATTGCTAAAGATTTGAAACCTCTGAAGAGCTGACCGGCTCTCGCCGCATCATGACAGTCAGTTTTCGGCTTTCTCTACTGAGGTGGTCATCCGGATAAACTAGGACACAATCGCAGTAGTTCTCCCTTTACTACCCTAGCCGATATAGAGAAACATAAGGTAGTAAGCATAGGAGCCGGGCAACCCAACTATTGACCAAAGACATGATTCGGAGCCAATGCATATAATGCTAAATTCGGGGGTGCCGAACTATGTTGTAGAAAGTGTTCGGACTTTGTTGCCGTATTATGGGTCGCGATGAAGCCCCTGGCAGATTGAAGTGTACCATAGTGTATGGTCGCAACTTTGCAAAAAATCATCAAAGAAAAAGGAAAAAAGGGTAGTAAGCTATTGCCGCAAACTGTTTCCATTATAGTTTTATTAATACGTCAAAGCGTATTTGTACAAGTGGTGTGATAAGCAACCAAGATATTTAACATGTCACAACCAAGGGAGAGACGCGTGCGGGTCCTGAAAGTAGTTAGAGTGATCGTTACAGAGACCATCTAAGAATTCCCTTGTACGCCAATGCTTCTTGCCATCTTGGTGTATCCATCCTGACGAGAGGACCGATGATCAGGTCGTCGGAAGAAACCAGTGGAAAAAGGACCTAAAAAGGATAAAAAGGGAAAATTGGAAGTATGTGTGTCCAGGAGCGGTCGAGCCATGTTATGGAGCACAAGATAGTTATGCCTCCGTCTATGCCCATGGTATTTTGAGTGTGTACTTATGTACGCATGGTATGAATGCTGCTTCTTGGATGGGACTGGGACGAAGGGCGAATTGCCAGTCGAGCTCTTGACGAGCTGGGTTGTCCTGCTACAGAGTAGTCCGGACTCATTTGACAGTGTCCGGGAGCTCGGCCGATGAATTCAAGTTCTGCTTGAGGAGGCCGCTCTGTACTTCTGCTGCTAACGCAGCGGTGTGCTCCTTGGTGCGGAGGGAGCATTCCGTGTTTCCATTAACTGTTATGACGCCGCGTGGACCGGGCATCTTGAGCTTAAGATAAGTGTAGTGTGGCCCCGCGTTGAAGCGTGCAAATGCGGTTCGTCTGAGCAGTGCGTGATAGCCGCAGCGAAAGGGGATGATATCAAAGATCAACTCTCCGCTTCGGAAGTTGTCCGGACATCCGAAGACAACCTCTAGTGTGATTGAGCCCGTACAGTGGGCCTCTACACCTGGTATGACTCCTTTAAAGGTAGTCTTTGTGGGCTTAATTCTTGATGGATTAATGCCCAGTTTGCGCACTATATCCTGATAGAGCAGGTTCAAGCTGCTACCACCATCCATGAGGACCCGCGTGAGGTGAAATCCATCAATTATTGGGTCGAGAACCAGTGCGACTGAGCCGCCATGACAGATACTGGTCGGATGGTCCTTGCGATCAAAAGTGATCGGGAAGGAAGACCATGGGTTGAACTTTGGGGCGACTGGCTCCATCGTGTAGATGTCCCTGAGCGTGCGCTTGCGTTCCCTCTTGGGGATGTGGGTAGCGTATATCAATTTTACCGTTTTAACTTGGGGGGGGGGACTTCTTCTATCCCCCTGTGTTTGGTGGTCGGGGCTCCTCGTCGACATCTTTGCTTTGCAACCTTCTCCTTGTTCTCGACATTTAACTTGCCAGCCTGTTTAAAAACCCAATAGTCTCTGTTGGTGTGATTGGCTGGTTTGTCAGGATTGGCGTGTATCTGGCACGGGAGATCGAGTATGCGGTCCAAGCTGGGTGGGCTCGAATTGTTCCTTTTGAACGGCTTCTTCCGCTAGTCGTACTTGGAGCCGCTAAATCTAGTGTTGACTGTTGTGTCGTCGGTATTATCACCGTTGTTTCGACGCTTGTGTCTGTTGCGTCGGGGCTTGCCATTGCTTATTTTGGCTTCCGCAGTGCCAGGTTCGCTTGCACTGCTATGGGCTAGCCAGCTATCTTCACTCGTGCAAAAGCGGGTCATAAGTGCCGTAAGGGTTGCCATGGACTTCGGCTTCTCTTGGCCGAGGTGTCGGGCGAGCCATTCGTCCTGGTTGCTATGTTTAAAGGCCGCCAAGGCTTTGGCATCCGGACAGTTGATGATCTGGCTCTTTTTAGTTAAGAACATAGTCCAGAGTTTCCTGGCTGACTCTCCGGGCTGTTGAATTATGTGACTTAAGTCATCAGCATCCGGAGGTCGAACATATGTACCTTGGAAGTTGTCAAGGAAGTCCTCTTCCAAGTCCTCCCAGCTGCCGATGGAGTTTTCAGGGAGACTGTTCAACCAGTGCTGGGCTATTCCTTTGAGTTTTAGTGGGAGGTATTTGATGGCATGGAGATCATCACCGCGGGCCATATGAATGTGAAGAAGAAAGTCCTCGATCCATACCGCGGGGTCTATTGTCCCATCGTATGATTCGATGTTTACGGGTCTAAACCCTTCTGGGAATTCGTGCTCCATTACTTCGTCGGTGAAGCAAAGTGGGTGAGCGGCACCTCTATATCGGTCCATGTCGCGACGTAGCTCAGATGGAGTCCGTCTGGGGTTCCCGGCCGGGGCGTGAGAATGACTATTGTGTCCGGCTAGATAGTCGTTATCGCGTGTCGGGGCACGTCCCCATGATCCATAGATCGATCTGTTCTGACCTGCTCTACTTTCCAAGTCCTGCCGTAGGTCATATGTGTGTCCCCGAGATGTTTTATCTCTGCCTTTATGGTGAGGTAGGGCAGGCTGGTGTTCGGCTTGAGTTGCCGCTTTATCCCGACCACGTGCTGGTCGGTCAGCCGCATTGGGCGATGATGGTACGGTCTCCAACGCCTCGTCATCGAACTGAGGTAGCAATTTGTGCTTCGGGTAACTTTTGGCTAGGCGCTTGAGGCCGTATTCCTTGGCTGCTAGGACATCAGTCCATCTATCATTGAGCAGATCTTGATCAGCTTGAAGCTGCTGCTGTTTCTTTTTCAGGCTCCTTGCAGTGGCTATTAGCTGGCGCTTGAAGCGCTCCTGCTCCGGAGGTTCCTCAGGCATGATAAAATCCTCGGTGCCAAGGCTTGCCTCATCCTCGGAGAGCGGAAGATAATTACTGTTCTTCGAGTCTTCGTGCATGGCCTGTTCATCAGGGCTAACTTGTCCGTCTTCCCGTTCATCTTGTTCGGAAGTTGCCTCAACGGGGTCTTCATTGTCTTCGACACCGTCTGGAGTGTTATCTTCTCCTATGCCGGTGTCGCTGTCTTTGCTGCAGCGTGACTTAGAGCGGCGCCGCTGACGCCGGCGCTTTGGTTGTATCTCGGGAGGTTTATCCTCAACTGGATCTTCCTTGTCATCACCGCTATTCTCGCTTGGTGCATGCACCATGTATACGTCATACAAGGAAGTGGCCGTCCAGCGTCCGGTAAACGGCGGGTTTTGGGCCACTTCTTCTCCGGCATCGTTGTCCATATCGTGAATGTCTTCAGAGCCGTAATCGAGCATGTCAGTTAAGTCTTCGATAGTGGCTATTAAGTGGGCGGGGGTGGGAAGCGAAATCTTCATCATTAGCGTCCAGTTTGAACCGGATATAATTCGGTTGTGCGTCCCCCGCTAAGGAGAGTGTTTTTAATGAGTTTAGCACGTCGCCTAAAGGCGAGTGCCGAAAGATTTCCGCGGAGCTGAATTCAACGATCGACGCCCGATCAAGCTCGTCGTCTGCGGACGCACATGCTTCGGAACCTGTAGCCGGAAACGTGTCTGAGGTTCTGATAACACGGATCTCACTTGAGGTTGGGTCTGTGTGCGGCTCCAACGCCGCTGAGTCTGTGGCCTCCGTGGAGGGGTAGAGCCTCCCGTCCTCGGATTGCGCAATCTGCTCCGGATCCAGGGCCGGAGCAGTTGCAGGCGCTATCCCCTGGGCGTGGTCCGATGACAGATTTAAGTCATGTTCAGCGTGGCGGCAGGGAGCGGCTGCCATGGTATCGAATCCGTCGAAGATCAAGTCTCCATGGATTTCCGCAATGTAGTCCAAGCTTCCAAATCTGATCTGACGGCCAGAGGCGTAGCTATCGATCTGCTCTAGATGTCCAAGCAAATTGGCCCGGCGTACAAAGCTGCCGAACATGAAGATCTATCCGGGGAGGAAGGTTTCTCCCTAGGCAATGTTGTTGTGGATGATTGACGGGGCCATCAAATCTCTTGACGACGACACAGTGGAACTATCAATGAAAGCACCAATGTCGGTGTCAAAACCGGCGGATCTCGGGTATGGGGTCCCGAACTGTGCGTCTGAGGTTGATGGTAACAGGAAACAGGGAACACAATGTTTACCCAGGTTCGGGCCCTCTCGATGGAGGTAAAACCCTACGTCCTGCTAGATTAATATTGATGAGTATGGGGGTTACAAGAGATGATCTACCACGAGATCGTAATGGCTAAAACCCTAGAAGTCTAGCCTATGTGATTATGATTATGATTCTTATTCTCTACGGACTAAACCCTCCGGTTTATATAGACACCAGGGGACTAGGGTTGTACAAAGTCGGTTACAGAGAAAGGAATCTTCATATTGGGATGCCAAGCTTGCCTTCCACGCCAAGGAGAGTCTCGTCCGGACACGGGAGATAATCTTCGGTCTGGTATCTTTACAGCCCATCAGTCCAGCCCACGTACCATAGTCCGGATGTCCGAGGACCCCCTAGTCCAGGACTCCCTCACCCACCTAACTTGGTCAAACTTGCCTAAAGTGAGGTGTGTCAAAGTGCGGCAATGTGTGGCTGAAAACCAAACATCCCCGACATATCGAGGGGGCTACGGAGAAAAAGACGTATCTCGTGTGTTTGAGGGAGGCACAGAGACACAATGTTTGAGAGAGAAACCGATTGATAGATTAAGATCAGATCAAGTTGTCACTCTTCTGCTATCATTGTTGGGGTTGGGGGTGGGGAAGGGGAGGGAGAGAAAGACGTATCGAGAGTGTGCGCGGTAGGCACAGAGGCACAACTAGCGAGTGTGTGTGTGTCTGTGTGTGTTTGAAAGAGGAGTAAATAGATTACTATCAAGATCGAGGTGCCACCCTACTCCTTCGGTGTCGGGTAATGTGTGTGTATGTGTGTGTGTGTTTTAGAGAGAAGCCAATCGATAGATTAATATCAAGATTGAGGTGTCACCCTACTTCTTCGGTGGGGGTGGGTGGGTGGGGGGGGGGCAGTGACACTTACATATCTATACTCTTATAAAAATCAGAGTTGGTGATGATGGTGTTCCTGCCATCCTGCAATGTAGGCCATCCGATTTATATCTGACGGATAGGAAGGGAACTATGGCAATTTTGCAAAAAGATACCCACACCCCTCTCCACATTTGCAAATAAGGCATTCCCACGTTCATCTTTTCCCCCCACAAGATAAACTAATCATACAAATGCATCCTGATGTTCTGTTCAACACATGGGAATCTTGCTAGTAGGGAGAAGGAGTTTGTGTGACCCATATCTTTATTAAGGGATAGGTAGATAGGATGTGTGCGAGGCATACTTAAAGCATCACGGAGATAAACAAGCAGTGTGCATGCAAGTGCTATAAAAATGAAGTGGTAAACAATGTCTACGCGTGTGCATGTGTGTGTGTGTGAGAGAGAGAGAGAGAGATCTCAAAACAAAAGGTGCTCTGCTGGAATCCCATTGTATGTATTCATATGTTTCCAGAACTCGAGTTAACCTTAGGCACATGTGTGAGAGACATAATTATCCATTGAGACATTAGTGGTTGTGGGTGGGCGGAATTAAAGGGGTGGGCACGTTCGACAGAGAGAGAGTGTGTGTTTCTGTTTGAGAGACTTGTAGGACGGGGTAGAAAGAGGAATTCTACCTTGATGGAGGGAGAGAAATACACGTAGTGCGCGTGTGTGATTTTGATGCCCACAGGGAAATGAAATATGTATGCGTGTGAGAGAGATTGCAGAATTCATTCACGTATCACTATCTAGTGATCGTGGACGTGCATCGCTTCAACATAAATCAATATCTACTTCGTATCGTGGCCAAAGGTACGATATCGATTCAACGCCATAAAGATTGGACACTCACATATCACATTTTTTCCATCTAAATAAACCTTTTCAATTGTGCATGCCAAAGTTACGGTGATGTTTCTTCAAACGACGAATGTAGCTATCATGTACATGCACCATTGTTACTCTTGCATTCAAATTCATTAGTCTTGGATGATTTAAGGTTCTATTATGAAGTAATATATGTAATATTCATATATGAATTGAACGGATATGCAATTTATGAAATGGAGGCTATGTAATCATATGAGGTAACACTGTTAAGTAGCGGACTACAATATCCATTTCTTTTCTGGGACTACAATATCCATTTCTTTTTGTGCGCCTCTGCACTAACACGTTAATGCATTATGTTTAAAGTAAATAACCAATGGCACTAAATTATCTATTTACCCGAGAAATACATAGGCTGAGTGTTTGATCCTTTTTTGAACACGCTTCTACACCTGTACGATTGGCCGCCCCTGGGTGAATGTCCAAGTTATAGGCGCATCATCCCGAGTTATTGTCTTTTTTCTGGGGTGGACTTCACACCAGTTATTAACTGCTGACGCATGCCCTGTGTACACAGTCTCGCATGACCTTCCCGCTAGCATGGTCCAAAATTAGTTGAAACTGGATCCGAACGATCCCGCGGGCGGCAAAATCTCCCGCCTCCTTCTAAAATTTCCACCACCTAGTCTTTAGCATGCGAAATTCCACTTTTGTCATTGGTGCATGGAGAACAACATTAACAATACCGCCCTCATCTACATAATAGGTCGAGGCTACTTTGGTAACTTCTGGTTCCCCCCACCACACGGCAACCCCATTTCCTCTCCCACTCCTGCAAAAACGACTAACTCCACAACACCAGAGCATCCTACATCATGCCGTCCGTACTTCAGCGGCCTTTCTACCCCTCCCCTCTCGAAACCCTAGACTGCTCATCCACTGGCGTACTAGAGCCCATTCACTGCCAGCGGCGTCCACCTCGCCGGATCTGCTTCTGCGGCCACATCTACCCCTCCGACCTCCACTAGAAACAAGTAGACTGCTCATCCACCACTGTACCACAGCCCATTCAGTGCCCGCCTTGTCCACGGTGCCGGATCTGCTACGCTGGTACTCTCATCAACCGCAACGCATCTGCAGCGGCTCATTCGTACTCCCCACCGGAGACGCTTCGTCCACACCCCCCGGAGCCGCACCACCGACGGCCTATGATCCTCTTCGCCGACACCTTCCTCAACCCTACCAGAGCCGCTTTGCCGACACCATTGTCAACCCTACCGGAGTAGCTTCGCCTATACATTCTCAACCCAACCGGGCCGCTTTGCCAACTCACAAATCCACGGCCACAGATCCACTTCGTCGCACCCTCATCCAACCTACCGGAGCAGCTTCTGACAGCCCGTCCACGGCCATAGATCTGCATCGTCGACACCATCCTTAAGCCAACCACCGGAGTAGCTTCACCGACGCCCTCGTCCATGGCCAGAGATCCGCTTTGCCCACACCGTAGTCCACCCTACAGGAGCCGCTGCACAAACTCCCTACTCGACGGTTCTAGATCTCCTTACCGGACCCCAACAGCCAGCGCAACATCATCACCATTGACGTTTCTAACCTGATCCCACCGTCTGGCAAGATGCCAACCACGCGCCACGGCCTAGGTACTTGTCACCTTTAAACCCGTCCAGCATCACCTTCCCGATGTATTTCAAATATACTAACAGGTCGCTCTTACCTTTATGCAGCTGGCAAAAACTACAAGGATGATGTTTCTTCTGGATCTAACATCTTAGCCAACCAAGATCCTGGACTGAGGCATTGCTATGATCTAGTAAGTGCGTCTCTCTCTTGTATTGTTCTGTGCCTGCCACCATGCTTTGCTAGGATTTTCGACCAGTAATCCCTTTGTGCAAACAATGATTTCTACTATCGCCTGCTAAATTAGATATGTAGATGTCATACATGATACTACCTCGTACCCCCGTTCCTAAATATAAGTCTTTCTAGAGATTCCACTATAGGCTACATACAAAGCAAAATGAGTGAATCTACACTCGAAAATGCATCTATATATGGTCCATACTGGAATCTCTACAAAGACATATATTTAGGAACAGAGGCAGTACATTACACAAAATCGTAGGTGGCATGTAGGAATTCCAGTGCACTACATTAGGCTCCCTTAGAGTTCCAGCTAGTCCAGCACACAGAGTCATGGCTAGTTTATGCTACGCACATAATCATTAATAGGTGGTTTAAATATGTGAACGGGATATGAAATGTATTATCATGTAGAGATGTCTGAAATTAGCCGTGTGAACTTGCAGATAGGGTTACACAATGAAAAAGTACAAGATGTATGTGGCAATTTCATGGAACATCGCAAAAAAAGGAGAGGTAGCGGTGAGCCTATACAGTGTGCTATGGTAGGTCACTCCTCCATTGCAATCATCGTGACATGTTATTTGTATGTCAGTTCTATTGGCCAAGTTTCTTAGGGACAGTTATTACGAGTTATCCTAAGAAAATAAGCACTTGTGAATATAAGCTCCAGGTAATAAGCCAACCAGTTCTTTTCATTGCCTTCCTTTTCAGCTTATCTTTGGTATGATGAGTGAAAGGTCTAGATTGCATTATATTTTTCATTTTGCATCCCATAAAAATAATTTGACTTGCAAAAATAATTTGATAGGATAACAGACTATCACTATTTGTTCAAAATGCAAATACAGAGATACCATCTACTTGGCACAATCTACTTTGCTCAATGTCTTCCATAGAGATCCCATTGCCTAATTTAAACGAAGAACGCATGACCCACATTTAAATGAAGAACAATTATTTATTGAAATTCGATGCTCCAAGTGGCTGGTTATTATCATATAGCAGCACCACCTGAAAGCATCATATAGCAGCAGCAGCAGTGTGCAATTCATCATATACCAGCAGCAGCTCATAGCAATTCATCATATAGCAGCAGCAGGAGCAGCTCATAGCAATTCATCATATAGCAGCAGCAGGAGCAGCTCATAGCAATTCATCATACAGCAGCAGCAGGAGCAGCTTATAGAAACTCATTGTATAGCAGCAACAGCTCATAGCAATTCATCATATAGAAGCTACAACTCATAGCAATTCATCATATAGCAGCAGGAGGAGTAGCTCATAGCAATGCATCATATAGCAGCAGCAGAAGCAGCTCATAGCAATTCATCATATAGTGGATCCGAATGAAAATTTGGCAAAAAATAAGAGGAGATCCTCACCTTGCTGGATGAGCTCATCCTTCAACAGCACCTCAAGGCCATGGTCTGGGAGGAGGGCAGGGGGAATAAGGTGCCTTCTGCTGCAGTGTGGCATTAACCGTAGTTGTGCGGCGCCCACCGGAGTAGTGCGTTGGATGGACCACAGTGGAGCAGCAGCTGGAGACCATGAGAATGAGGGGCGGCGCCAGAGGGAGGAGCAGCCAGTGAGATTTTCCCCTACCAGCCAGCCATGTAGCCTAGATGGACAGAGCATCGTCGAGGACTAGGCCAGATGGGACCAGAGGCGACGGCTCGTTGGAGGAACCCTAGGGCTGCAGGCAGGGGATCGAGGTAGAGGGAAAGGGGAGAGGAGATGCAAGCAGGTAGGGCAATGAACGCTTGCGTGTTTGTTTTTACTTGAGGGTCAGGTGTGACACGGGCGTGAGCAGTTCCATTTTGAGTGTAATATAGGCAGACAATAGAGTCATTTCACTATTCCCCTTCCCTTCAATTTTTTGTGAGCTTCTACCCGAAACACCCCCCTCCAAAGCGAAATAAGTTAAGCCTAAGCCCATAACTCAAAAATGACTTCTTTACATCTTTTATGGCTTATTTTGACAATAAGCCCTGAAAAGGTGGAATCGAACTGTCCCTTAACCTGCTATTCAATTGTGCGTGCAATGATGAATCACTCCTGCCTGCTATAGTGTAGATTTAGGCATCATCATACATGGAATAACCTAATATATGTGCATTCCATTGTAGAATCTGGAATATGCAATGTTTATGTTAGTCCATAGGTTGCACATGATGTTTAAATGCCCCTTAAAATCTGGTCAGTCAAGTGATGGTCTTTAAGCCTCCTTCTTTGCTTCTTTTCTTGATATGTAAGATTTTCTCACACATCTGTTCAATTGTTGTTTGCGTCAGCCAGCCATACTAGGACTGTTTGCTTTGATTACTTGCTGTTCTTGACCTAACACTCTAATAGAGCTTATCAAAGATTTAAACAATAAGGGCTGCTGTAGTGGGGCCTTGTCTAACTCATAGGTGACATAAAGGTTTGGTTGTACACTAAAGTAGGCTCTCCAAGATTACATGAGGATCCAATTTGAAGGTATGCCTAGTCTTTACATAGTGCAGACATAGTAAATGCTCATTTCATTGTGTGCAAGTGCAAGAGATGTGGCATGTTTCATTATGTGGTATTGTTTTATTATAATATCATCCTTTTGTGTTGTTCACATACTGGAAAGTATGGATATTTATCTTCCAAGGAGACGAGTACACTACTAGGGAAAACCTTATACACAGAAATTTAGTAGTAGCGCGTGTCAAAAATGGGCGCTAGTGCTAAATAGCAGTAGCGCGTGTCTGTAAACCACGCTAAAGATACAATAGTAGCAGTAGCGCATGCGCATGAAAATGCGCTACCACTAATATCCCCTTTGCTAAACCGATAGGCTATGCATAGCAGTGGTGGTCTTGAGGAAAGCGCGCTACCGCTAGCACATAAGTAGCAGCGCGTTTCACACGGAGAGCGCTACTGCTAATGGAAATAAAATAAAATAAAAACAAATGGAAAAGTAAATGAAAAAGAAAGAAATAGAAAAAGGAGAAAGGAAAAAATAAAATGTAGAGCAAAATAAATGATAAAGTGAAAAAAAGAGAAAGACGTAGCAGTAGCGTTTGTTCGTAAGAGGCGCTATAGCTAATGTAGCTACAACGCGTTTCCTAGACCCCCGCTATAGAAACAGAAAAGGAAATAAGAAAGATGAAGGAAATTACATAGCTATAGCAGTAGCGCGTTTTGTGAAAATCTGTCACACCCTAGCTGGTTCATGCATTAGAGTGTTGCATCATGTCTACTTTTACAGAAACTTGAAATGGGGATGACAGAACCCCCAGCACGCCCCCTGGAAACAACTAGGGTTTACTAAAATTATTTTCAATGAACCCAAAATGCCCTTCACAAAATGTTCATCATTTCTGGATTGGGTTAAAACCCCTCGCAAAAATGGTGCACTCTTTTCTAGGACATTCTGGATTTTTTGAATTAAATCATAAGTATTTGAATTTGGGTATTTAAATACTATAAAATATTTTAAATGCCCAAATAATTTTGGATTTAAGTGAGGGCTGTCAGGAATAATCCCAATAGATCCCACAATTATTTTCAGGATTTTAGTAAGTGCCTAAGTATTTTTAATAAAGCCCTAAAGTTACAGAAAAATAGAAAAAGAAAACAAAACAGAAATAAAAGAGGAGCAGGAAACTTACCTGGCCGGCCCAGCACTTTGTTGGCCCGTGCCAGCCAGCTGCTTCTCCCTCGCCAGGCAGGCACAAAGGTGACGCCGGCGAGCACGAGCTCGCCATGGCGTCAGCTGCTTGCCGCCCGTGAGGCCAAGACACCTGGGCGAGCTCCACGTCGCTGCCCCGACCCCGTGGACATCTCATTCGCCCCCTGCCTCTCTCGCTCCCCCGAAGCCATGGCTGATGCAGCCGCTGTTGTCTTGCCGCCGCAGCCACCGTCGTCCCCGTGTCACCCCACCGTGCCCACGAGCTCCGCAACATCTCCCTTGCCCTCCTCGACGAGCCATGAGGCCTCGGACGCGCTGCAACGCTGCCACCGCTGTTGTTCCCCTCGTCGGTCACCAGAGATCGTCGCCAACGATTTGCCCCCTCCCAAGCTTCCCCGAGCCCGCTTCGACGCCTACTGCACTCGCCGTGAGCTTCTCTCTCTTCTCCCCCTAGCCACGTCGCTCGAGCTGCCCTCTAACCCCGTTGCCCATCACGGACGAGAGCTTGGCTCCGCCGGCCATGTCGCCGCCGTGGCCACAGGCACGTAAGCTCGATTCCGAGTGCGTCACCACACTCACCACGTTCCCAGGAGCCTAACGCACCACTCCCCGTGCCTCGTCGTGCCCCGTAGCTTCGGGTTCATCCTCGCCCAAACTCCGGCGACCGCCAAGGTCGTCGCCGGTGTTGTTCCCGGCCTACCTGAGCTCCACTTTCCCCACCAAACGACGCGCCTCACTCCCCGCGTCATGTAGCTGCTCTCCGCCGTCGATTTGGTCGCCGAAGACGCAAACCAGAGCCCCTCCGCCGCGTCTATCGTCGCCGGTGTCAAGCCGCCGGCGAGTTGACCACATCTGACCCGTGTGGGCCCAAGTTGATTCCCCCCCTGAGCCTATGACAGGTGGGGCCGGCCTGTTAATTAGTTTAGGATTAGTGCTAACTAATTTTAGTTAGTTTAGGTCATTGACATGTGGGCCCAGGCCCCACTAATAGTTAGTTAGTATTAACTTAATCCTGTTAGTTAGCTGAGACACTGACAGACAGGGCCCACTAGTCAGGTTTGACTGGCCCTTGCGCCTTTGACTCGCTGACGTCATAGTGGCATAGTGCTGACGAAATTATTCATTTTCTGTATTTATTTTTATATAGGAAATTCCAGAAAATAGCCAAAACTTCTAAAAATCATAGAAAATCAACCATAGCTCCAAATCAAACAAATTATATATGAAAAATGATCAGAAAAATTCAATCTATCCATCTGTAATGGTTACATGCATGACAAACCACTTTAACCTCGCTGTTTAGGTGAAACAAGCTAATACACTTATTATGCATAAGAACTTTAACCTTCATTTGAATCTTTGATTCAAATGGACCCATTTCAACTTGTTTCACGTTGCATTAGGTAGGACACATCGTTTTGCCATGTCATAGCATGCATCATATTATTGCATATTGTCATGTGTTGATTATGTGCTATGTGTCCTTCGTGGTACGTTCTGCCTCCGAGGATATCTCCGAGTATCCAACTGAAGGGCAGTACCCTACTACCACTCCATAAGGCAAGCAGCCCCATTGATCATATCAATACAATCCCATGTTCTCGCGTCTGCTCTCATTTACTGCATTAAGACAACAATGTTTCAAACTGCTGTGTGCTGCGGTAGTTGAACCCTTATCTTCTGCATGACCTGTCATTGCCACAGTAACTCTGTCATTGCCACAGTAACTAGATGAAACCCACTAGCATGTGTAGGAGTTGATTGAGCCATGTATGTGTGTTCCTACCTTGCTATGCCTGCTATGCTTAGAGTTGTGTCAGGTCTGGTTCATCTGGGTGATGGGCTAGAGTGAAATGATTATGTCGGTAATGGATGAGGGTGTGTTGAACATGATTTGGTAAAGGTATCGATGAGAGGCCATGTAGGAGTACATGGTGGGTTGTTTCATTGAGGCGCGTCCAAGAACTGAGATCTGTATGCGTGATTTAAGATTCAGCTACTACCACACATTGGGCCCTGAAATATGACTCCTCTGACCCCTCCGCCACTGACTGAGTTGCAACTAGTTTCTGGTGTTTGTAGGCTATGTTGGCGGCCGTGCGTAGCGCTGACCCTAGGGGTGGGCTATGATGCGGTAGATAAACCGTGGCATGGTGTACCGAGTCGCTCGTTTGGTGTCTCGGGAACCCTGCACACATCGTTTGGGGCCGTTGAGGACACCCCAGCCGGATTTCCTTGCGGATGGAACTGAATAGGCGATAAACCGAGACTAGAGAGCGGTTAGTCAGGTCGTGGTCTACACCCACGTCGGCTTTCGCTTGAAGTCTGCCGAGCACATGTCGTGTGCAGACGCTAAGTGGTGGAAACATGTGTGACAAAGTACACCCCTGCAGGGTATAAAACTATTCGAATAGCCACGTCCGCGGTAAAGGACTACTTGGTTGCCTATACAGTTCATAGACAAGTTAATGGTTACTACTAAAAGACTCAAGATAAGTGTGAGTACCGAGGATGGCTCTCGAGTATCGAGGATGGCTCTCTCGTAGGATGACGAGGGAGGATCCCCGGTGGAGTATTGTGTTGGTGATTAGTGGACTCGTGTGTAAAAACTATTTTACTAGTGGTGTCCCGTAGGATAGCTTAGCCAAGAGTCAAAGCTGGCTTGCTGCAATAACTCCACCACCTTCTTGAGAATGAGCATGTATAGTAGGTTCTGATGTAAGACTTGCTGAGTACCTTTGTACTCATGTTTGCTTAATTACTGTTTTCAGACGACAACACCGCCCCCTCCGATGGGTTTTATGTAGATCTCGACATCGATGAGTGACTTGCCACCCAGGTGGTGATCCTGGCCATGGAGGGGCCTATGTAGATAGACAGGCTTCGAGAAGCCTTCTTTCTTTCTAGTGTCTGTACTTAGACTATTTGCTTCCGCATGTGCTTGTATGCTTGTATGACTTGAGTGTCGGGTCATGTGACCCCTACCTGTATGAGCATGTTATGTATGGCTCTCCGGAGCCTTTAAATAAAGTACTTGAGTTGTAGAGTTTTGTTGTGATGCCATGTTGTATTTGCACATATCGGGCATATTGTGTGTATGATTGAAATGCTTGGTATGTGTGGGATCCGACAATCTAGTTGTTTATCCTTGGCAGCCTTCCTTATGGGGAAATGTAGTCTAGTGCTCCTGGAGCCATAGTAGTCCACTACAGCCCGTTTCACCGAAGTCCTGCTAGCCCAGCACTACTGCTCAGAACACTTGACTGGCCGGCATGTGATTCACTTCGTTCCTATGTTTGTCCCTTCGGGGAAATGTCACACGGTGACTTCCGGAGTCCTGCCTAGCCTGCTACAGCCCGGGTTCCCCGGAGTCCTGTTAGCCCAGTGCTACAGCCCAGATTCACTCGCTGATGACCGACATGCTCGATGTGATTCATGTATGCCTGTCTCCATAGGTCTGTGCCGCTTTGGGTTCACGACTAGCCATGTCGGCCCGGGTTCTCTGTCATATGGATGCTAGTGACACTATCATATACGTGAGCCAAAAGGCGCAAACGGTCCCGGGCCATGGTAAGGCGACACCCGTGGGGATACCGTGCGTGAGGCCGCAATGTGATATGAGGTGTTACCGGCTAGATCGTTGTGACTTGGAATCGGGGTCCTGACAGCATTGGCATCAGAGCCAGACTGCCTGTAGGTTCGTTGAGCCAAACTGGTCGATGTCGAGTCTAGAAATGCTTTAGTTATATGTAGGGAATTGATTGTGGGAGGGAACGTAAGCCTCTTTTACTCCTTTACCTTATGCCCTCTGATCTGAGTCTTTCTCTTCTCATTCAACGTGGGTTAAGGACTAGGCTCTCTTCTTCTATTAGGTTCACGTGTTACTAATCCGTAGTAGCTTATAGGATTGTTGTTACAAGACTCAGTACAGTTTCTACTACTTTTAGTATGTTGCCAGTTGAATCAGAACCTTGATATGATGTTGTTGAGTGGTATTGCAAACTGTGGTGGATGTCTCAAATCTTTTTCTGAGCATTTACAGCTATTATGCTGTCCGATTTCCCCTAGAAAATTCTAATGCCTTTGCATTATTCTATGCTTTCAGATGGCCACCCGTTCGCAGAACCAAGTGGTTCATCTGACCCGGTGCCTTGATGTGCCCGGCCACATGGCCATGTTGGTTTGAGTGATGGTTGAGTCAGGCTATCGGTGGTATCCGGAATATACCGTCGAGGAGCAGTTCAGAGACTTCAACCAGAGCCAGTACCTCTGTACCGTCAGGATATATCCCTCTTATCCTGGAGCCACTGAGCCCCTTCACTGTTCCTATGGACTTGGGGTCACTATTGAGATGTCTGTGCAGGATGCAGCCTATTCAATGATGACTATCATTTGAGCCATGACTGCCTTGCTACAGAACACCGACTTCCGTTACATGCCAGCCTCACTTCCTGGAGCACAGGGGTACTATCAGGCCTTGTACTATGACTCTACACATGAGGAGTCACTACTCCGCACCACTGCCGAGATGCTCGAGGATAAGGACCGCGAAAATCGGGCCTTGCGTATGGAGCTTTTCAACTCTCGTGCTGATCACTGGGCCACTTTGACTCGGTTTGCACCTGCGGTACAGGCAGGATACATGGGTCTGAGGGATATGTACCCTGTACGGTCTGGATTGCCAGATTGTATGGAGTGGCGCGATGTAGGAGGCATCACCCCTCCTCGTGGTCCCCGTCTGCCACCACCTGTGGGACCAAGGCCACATCCGAGTCCCTATGGTCCGCAGGCGCCGCAGGACCGTCTGTTCCCAGATGATCATGTTCCACTTCCAGGCTTTGTGGCGACTTCTATGAGGATTACTACGGAGCCGTCTGAGCTAGTAGTAGTTTCTCTAGTATTGTAGTAGTTGTATTCTCCACAGTCCTGCGTGACCGTGGGATACAACTTGGTGTGTATCACGCTCCGGAGGTGTAGAAAAATAATGTATAGGAGCTTGGAATGCCTTCGATGAGATGTAATGTCTTTCACCGTAGTTGTACTCTAGCCTGGGCTTGTACTAAACTATGTACGGTGTGTATGACCAATGGTATATATATGGCAGTTTCTATATTACCATGTCATGCAACGAACATCTTAGCATTCCATGTTATCCATTACATTCTGCACTTCCTTGCTAAGTTTGTGCCATCCTTATCTAAACCGTTGTTTTGTTTTCTCCTAGGATGGTCAACACCCGCAGCAACCCTGCTGCCCCGGAGCAGGGGGAAGCCAGTGCAGTTAGGGGTGAAAATCTGCCTCACCCGCCTTCTCTAGCCGAAGTGATGCTGGAGGCGGAAAGAAACAAGCGTGAGACTAACCGCTTGCTAGAGCGGATTGAGCAGAACACTGCACACCATCAGCGAATGACTTGGTGTCAATCAATGACTTTATCAAGTTGTACCCACCAAAGTTTAACCATTTCGTCGAGCCCCTCGACGCGGATGACTTGCTTCGCAGCATCACCCACAAGCTATGTTCTACCAACGTAACCGAAGCTGATAAGGTTACTTATGCTGCCTATCACCTCGAAGGCCCTGCTAGCCTTTGGTGGGAAAACTTTGAAGCTATGCGCCCGGTCGGCCAAATCACTACTTGGGCTGAATTCAGTGAGGCTTTCCGTGAGCATCACATCCCGGAAGGTCTCATAGATCACAAGAGGGAAGAGTTCTGCAATTTCACCCAAGGAAGACTGATTGTGGATGCATATAGTCGTGAATTTGGGAATCTGGCACGATATGCTCCTGAAGAGGTATCCATCGACGCTAAGAAGCAGGCAAGGTTCCGCAAGGGACTTAACCCTGAGCTTCGCCGCGATCTTCGTCTGCACGAGTGCACCTCCTTTCAGAAGTTGGTCAATAAAGCCATTAGTGCTGAGACAGGCCAGTCTGACTATAACGCTTCACGCAAGCACTCTCGTGATTTTGGCTCTTCATCCGGCTCTGGATCTCAGAAACGCCTGGTGTGGATTCCAAGCACGGCACTGCCACCCAGGTTCATTCCGAGGCCATCCTTTGAGGCGCCTCGCCCCAACCAGCAGTTTGCATCGTCCAAACCCTATGGTGGCCTCGCTCCTAATGCTGCTCCATGCCCCAATGTTGTGACATGTTTCAAGTGTGGAGAGCCGGGTCACTATAGTCGAGAGTGTCCCCAGAACAACAACCCCAATCAGTCTGGAAAGTCCGTTGGCCATGGTAAGCCAGCAGGAAAGACATTCTATGACAAGCCGGTCACCACTCCACGTGGCCATGTCAACTATGTCTCAGCTGAGGAATCTCATGAGGATCCTAACGTCGTCCTTGGTACTCTCCTTGTTAATTGCCATCCGGCATATGTTCTTTTCGATACTGGAGCATCTCATTCATTCATATCCGAGAACTATGCTCGATTGCATAACACGACATTCTGTGACATGCCCACTTCCGTGGTAATTCAAACTCCAGGTTCCAAATGGCAAACTTCTAGAGTAAGCCATGGGAATGAAATTCTTGTCGATAGACTTGTCTTCCTTGCATCCTTAATAGCTCTCAAGTCCTCGGACATAAACATCATCTTGGGTATGGACTGGATGTCAGCTCATTACGCTAAGATTGATTGTGCCACTAGAACCGTTCAACTTACTCACCCATCGGGCAAGATGGTCAATGTCTTAACTCGAGTGGCCAAGCGCCAGCTTTACTCCCTAAATGCCAACCCCCTTCCAAACCTTGAAGATATTCCGGTAGTCCGGGACTTTCCGGATGTCTTTCAGAAGAACTGCCAGGTGTTCCACCTGACAGGGATGTCGAGTTTGTGATAGACCTTGTTCCAGGAACCGTTCCAATTTCTAGAAGACCCTATAAGATGGCACCCTTAGAACTAGCCGAGCTTAAGAACCAACTCGATGAGTCCTTGAAAAAGGGTTTCATCCGTCCTAGTTCCTCTCGGTGGGCTTGCCCCGTCCTCTTCGTCAAGAAGAAGGATGGAACGGATCGGATGGTTGTAGATTACCAACCTGTCAACTTGGTCACCATCAAGAACAAGTATCCGCTTCCCAGGATCAACGATCTGTATGAACAGCTCACTGGATCCTCAGTCTTTTCCAAGATGGATTTGAGGTTGGGCTACCATCAAATCAAAATCAAAAACGGGGACATTCCCAAAATGGCCTTTGTTACTCGTTATGGCCAATACGATTACACCGTTATGTCCTTCGGTTTAACCAATGCCCCAGCCACCTTCTCTCGGTTAATGAACTCGGTATTCATGGAGTATTTGGATAAATTCGTCGTAGTATACCTCGATGACATACTCATCTACTCCAAGAATGAAGAGGAACATGCCGAACATCTAAGGCTGGTATTGACGAAACTTCGAGAGCATCGCCTTTATGCCAAATTCTCCAAGAGTGAATTTTGGTTGCTAGAAGTGACCTATCTAGGCCATGTAATCTCTGGTAAGGGTATTGCTGTCAATCCCGAGCGAGTTCAAGCCGTCCTTGATTGGACTCCACCTGAGACGGTCAAGCAAGTTCGAAGCTTCCTTGGCTTAGCGAGCTACTGCCACCGCTTCGTCGAGAATTTCTCCAAGGTTGCTAAACCTCTAACTGAACTCCTCAAGAAAGATAAAAAGTTCGAGTGGACCCCATAATGCGAGTTCAGCTTTCAGGAACTGAAAAGACGCCTGACATCTGCTCCCGTATTGGTACCACCAGATTTTTCCAAGGACTTTATTATCTATTGCGACGCCTCGCGACAAGGACTAGGTTGCATACTCATGCAAGATCATCAGGTAATTGCCTATGCCTCACGGCAATTACACCCACATGAGGAAAACTATCCCACACATGATCTAGAGCTTGCAGCTGTAGTCCATGCACTCAAAACTTGGCGACATTACCTTCTTGGTAATCGTTGCGAGATCTTCACCGATCACCAAAGTTTGAAATATATCTTCACCCAACCGGATTTGAATCTCAGGCAATGACGTTGGGTCGAGTTGATCTCGGATTACGACTTAGGAATAACTTACACCCCGGGCAAGGCCAATGTCATGGCTAATGCACTAAGTCGTAAATCTTATTGTAACAACCTGATGTTACAACAAAGTCAACCACTTCTCCATGAGGAATTTTGTAAGCTTAATCTTCACATTGTTCCTCGAGGATTCCTATCCACCCTGGTGGCGAAGCCTAACCTTACAGATCAAATCATAGCTGCCCAGAAGCGTGATAGGGGCATATCCTGGATTAAGGAAAACATCGCTAGCGGAGTTGCTAAATGTTTTCCATGGATGAGCGAGGTGTTGTCTTCTTCGAGAACCGCTTGGTGGTTCTCAAGAAACAACATTTACGCCAGTTGATTCTTAAGGAAGCTCATGAATCCCCTCTCACCATTCATCCCGGTAGTACTAAAATGTACCAAGACCTACGCCAGAGGTTTTGGTGGACTAGGATGAAGTGAGAAATTGCTCAATACATTGCTAGTTGCGACGTCTGTCGTCATGTTAAAGCAGAGCATCAACGGCCTGCTGGCACCCTTCAACCTTTGGCTATTCCTGAGTGGAAATGGGATAAAATCAGTATGTATTTCACTACTAGGTTTCCCAGGACCAAGAGAGGGAATAATGCCATCTTCGTCGTGATCAACCATCTTTCCAAAGTAGCCCATTTCCTACCTGTTCATGAGAGTATCACCGCTAGCCAGCTAGCTAATTTATACATCTCTCGAATAGTGTCTCTTCATGGTGTCCCATTGGAAATTAACTCAGACCGTGGGAGTCTCTTCACCTCTCGATTTTGGGAAAGTTTCCAGAATGCTATGGGAACTCGTCTCTCTTTTAGCACCACCTTCCATCCTCAATCAAGCGGTCAAGTAGAGCGAGTCAATCAAATTCTGGAAGATATGCTCCGAGCTTCTGTCATCTCATTCGGAATGGGTTGGGAGAAATGCCATCCATTCGCGGAGTTTTCTTATAACAATAGTTATCAAGCTACCTTCGGCAAAGCTCCTTTCGAAGTTCTCTATGGACAAAAATGTCGAACGCCTCTTAACTGGTCAGAAACCGGGGAAAGACAACTCTTTGGCCCGGATATGATTCAGGAAGCAGAAGAGCGGGTTCGTGTTATTCGTGAGAAATTGAAAACAGCCCAATCTCGTCAAAAGAGCCAATATGATCGTAAACATAAGCTCATGACTTATGAAGTCGGCGAGAAGGCTTACCTTCAGGTTATTCCGTTAAAGGGAACCCATCGTTTCGGTATCAAAGGCAAATTGGCTCCTCGTTACATTGGACCCTTTCGCATTCTTGCCAAACAAGGAGAAGTTGCCTACCAATTGGAACTACCTTCGCATCTTTCTGGAGTTCACGATGTCTTCCACGTTTCTCAACTCAGGCGTTGCTTCACGGATCCTTTCCGTGGAGTGGACCACGAAACGCTTGATCTACAAGATAACCTCTCATATCGGGAATATCTCGTTCGTATCCTTGATCAAGCCGAGCGTACCCCTCGACGCCATAATATCAAGTTTCTCAAGGTTCAATGGTCACACCATTCCGAGAAAGAAGCCACTTGGGAAAGGGAGGATCGTCTTCGACTCGAGTACCCCACCTTCTTCCCGGAGGATCCTAAATCTCGGGACGAGATTCTTTTGAGTGGGGGTGAGTTGTCACACACTAGCTGGTTCATGCATTAGAGTGTTGCATCATGTCTAATTTTACAAAAACTTGAAATGGGGATGACAGAACCCCCAGCACCCCCTTGGAAACAACTAGGGTTTACTAAAATTATTTTCAATGAACCCAAAATGCCCTTCACAAAATGTTCATCATTTCTCGATTGGGTTAAAACCCCTGGCAAAAATGGTGCACTCTTTTCTAGGACATTCTGGATTTTTTTGAATTAAATCATAAGTATTTGAATTTGGGCATTTAAATGCTACAAAATATTTTAAATACCCAAATAATTCTGGATTTAAGTGAGGGCTGTCAGGAATAATCCCAAGAGAGCCCACAATTATTTTCAGGATTTTAGTAAGTGCCTAAGTATTTTTAATAAAGCCCTAAAGTTATAGAAAAATAGAAAAAGAAAACAAAACAGAAATAAAAGAGGAGCAGGAAACTTACCTGGCCGCAGCCCACCTGGCCGGCCCAGCACTGTGCTGGCCCGTGCCAGCCAGCTGCTTCTCCCTCGCCAGGCAGGCACAGAGGTGACGTCGGCGAGCACGAGCTTGCCACGGCGTCAGCTGCTTGCCGCCCGCAAGGCCAAGACACCTGGGCAAGCTCCATGTCGTCGCCCCGACCCCATGGACATCTCATTCGCCCCCTGCCTCTCTCCCTCGCTCCCCCGAAGCCATGGCCGACGCTGCCGCCGTCGTCTTGCTGCCGTAGCCGCAGCCACCGTCGTCCCCGTGTCACCCCACCGTGCCCATGAGCTCCGCAACATCTCACTCGACCTCCTCGACGAGCCACGATGCCTCGGACGCGCTGCAACACCGCCACCACTGCTGTTCCCCTCGTCAGTCACCGGAGATCGTCGCCGACGATTCGCCGCCTCCCAAGCTTCCCCGAGCTCGCTTCGACGCCCGCTGCACTCGCCGTGAGCTTCTCTCTCTTCTCCCCCTAGCCACGTCGCTCGAGCTGCCCTCTAACCCCGTTGGCCATCACGGCCGAGAGCTTGGCTCCGCCGGCCATGTCGCCGTCGTGGGCACAGGCACGTAAGCTCGATTCCGAGCGCGTCACCACACTCACCACGTTCCCAGGAGCCTAACGCACCACTCCCCGCGCCTCGCCGTGCCCCGTAGCTTCGGGTTCATCCTTGCCCAAACTCCGGCGACCGCCAAGGTCGTCGCCGGCGTCGTTCCCGGCCTCCCCAAGCTCCACTTTCTCCACCAAACGACGCGGCTCGCTCCCCACGTCACGTAGCTGCTCTCCGCCGTCGATTTGGTCTGTCGTCGCCGGCGTCAAGCCGCCAGCGAGTTGACCACGTCTGACCCGTGTGGGCCCAAGTTGACTCCCCCTGAGCCTATGACAGGTGGGGCCGGCCTGTTAATTAGTTTAGGATTAGTGCTAACTAATTTTAGTTAGTTTAGGTCACTGACATGTGGGCCCAGGCCCCACTGACAGTTAGTTAGTATTAACTTAATCATGTTAGTTAGCTAAGACACTGACAGACAGGCCCCACTAGTCAGGTTTGACTGGCCCTGGCACCTTTGACTCGCTGACGTCACAGTGACGCAGTGCTGACGCAATTATTCATTTTCTGGATTTATTTTTATATAGGAAATTCCAGAAAATAGCCAAAACTTCTAAAAATCATAGAAAATCAACCATAGCTCCAAATCAAACAAATTATATATGAAAAATTATCAGAAAAATTCAATATATCCATCTGTAATGGTTAAATGCATGAAAAACCACTTTAACCTTGTTGTTTAGGTGAAACAAGCTAATACACTTATTATGCATAAGAACTTTAACCTTCATTTGAATCTTTGATTCAAATGGACCCATTTCAACTTGTTACACATTGCATTAGGCAGGACACATCATTTTGCCATGTCATAGCATGCATCATATTGTTGCATATTGTCATGTGTTGATTATGTGATGTGTGTCCTTCGTGGTAGGTTCTACCTCCAAGGATATCTCCGAGTATCCAACTGAAGGGCAGTACCCTACTACCACTCCATCAGGCAAGCAGCCCCATTGATCATATCAATACAATCCCATGTTCTCGCCTCTGCTCTCATTTACTGCATTAAGACAACAACGTTTCAAATTGCTGTGTGCTGCGGTAGTTGAACCCTTATCCTCTGCATGACCTGTCATTGCCACAGTAACTAGATGAAACCCACTAGCATGTGTAGGAGTTGATTGAGCCATGTTTGTGTTTCCTACCTTGCTATGCCTGCTATGCTTAGAGTTGTGTCAGGTCTGGTTCATCTGGGTGATGGGGTAGAGTGAAATGATTCTGACGATAATGTGAGCGGTGCGTTGAACATGATTTGGTAAAGGTATCGATGAGAGGCCATGTAGGAGTACATGGTGGGTTGTTTCATTGAGGCCGTCCATAAGAACTGATATCTGTATGCGTGATTTAAGATTCAGCTACTACCACACATTGGGCCCTGAAATATGACCCCGCTCGACTTAGTGACCCCTCTCGTCCTCTATCCAGGAGTTGCAACTAGTTTCTGGTGTTTGTAGGTTATGTGTTGGCAGCCGTCGGTAGCGCTGACCCTAGGGTGGGCTATGATGCGGTAGATACACCGTGGCACGGTGTACCGAGTCGCCCGTTTGGTGTCTCGGGAACCCTGCACACATCGTTTGGGGCCGTTGAGGACACCCCGGCCGGATCTCCTTGCGAATGGAACCTGAATAGGTGATAAACCTGGACTAGAGACTTGTGCGGTTAGTCAGGTCGTGGTCTACACCCACATCGGCTTTCGCTTGAAGTCTGCCGAGCACATGTCGTGTGCAGACGCTAAGTGGTGGAAACATGTGTGACGAAGTACACCCCTGCAGGGTATAAAACTATTCGAATAGCCGCGTCCGCGGTAAAGGACTACTTGGTTGCCTATACAGTTCATAGACAAGTTAATGGTTACTACTAAAAGACTTAAGAAAAGTGTGAGTACCGAGGATGGCTCTCTCATAGGATGACGAGGGAGGATCCCCGGTGGAGTATTGTGTTGGTGATTAGTGGACTCGTGTGCGAAAACTATTTTACTAGTGGTGTCCCATAGGATAGCTTAGCCAAGAGTCAAAGCTGGCTTGCTGCAATAACTCCACCACCTTCTTGAGAATGAGCATGTATAGTAGGTTATGATGTAAGACTTGCTGAGTACCTTTGTACTCTTGTTTGCTTAATTACTATTTTCAGACGACAACACCGCCCCCTCTGATGGGTTTTATGTAGATCTCGACATCGATGAGTGACTTGCCACCCAGGTGGTGATCCTGGCCATGGAGGGGCCTATGTAGATAGACAGGCTTCGAGAAGCCTTCTTTCTAGTGTCTGTACTCAGACTATTTTCTTCCGCGTGTGCTTGTATGCTTGTATGACTTGAGTGTCGGGTCATGTGACCCCTACCTGTATGAACATGTTATGTATGGCTCTCTGGAGCCTTTAGATAAAGTACTTGAGTTGTAGAGATTTGTTGTGATGCCATGTCGTATTTGCACATATCGGGCATATTGTGTGTATGATTTAAATGCTTGGTATGTGTGGGATCCGACAATCTAGTTGTTTATCCTTGGCAGCCTCCCTTATGGGGAAACGTAGTCTAGTGCTCCTTGATCCATAGTAGTCCGCTATAGCCGGGTGCACCGGAGTCCTGCTAGCCCAGCACTACTGCTCAGGACACTTGACTGGCCGGCATGTGATTCACTTCGTTCCTATGTCTGTCCCTTCGGGGAAATGTCACGCGGTGACTTCCGGAGTCCTGCCTAGCCTGCTACAGCCTGGGTTCCCCGGAGTCCTGTTAGCCCAGTGCTACAGCCCGGATTCACTCACTGATGACCGACATGCTCGATGTGATTCATGTATGCCTGTCTCCATAGGTCTATGCCGCTTTGGGTTCATGACTAGCCATGTCGGCCTGGGTTCTCTGTCATATGGATGCTAGCGACACTATCATATACCTAAGCCAAAAGGCGCAAACGGTCCCGAGCCATGGTAAGGCGACACCCATGGGGATACCGTGCGTGAGGCCGCAATGTGATATGAGGTGTTACCGGCTAGATCGATGTGACTTGGAATCGGGGTCCTGACAAAATCGCTATAGCTAACTTAGCTATAGCGCATTTCGCGAAAAGCGCTACCTCTAAGTTTGACTTAACCAAAAAATCATTTCCCCCCGTCCACCACTTCTCCCCCAAATCCCTCGACCCACCCCGCCGCCGTCTGCCCGATTCACTATCGCCCCACTTCGCCGCCGTCTCCTGCCGACGTCGACTCCCCCGGAGCCACCAGAGCCACGCGCCATCGACACCACCGGAGCCGCCCCCAACGCCACCGGAGCCGCGCGGCCTCATCAACGCCACCGGAGCCGCAGTCGACGCCATCGGATCCACCCTCACCAACACTGCCTCCCTCGCCGTCAGCGGAGACGCCCCCGCCTCCCTCGCCACCACTGCCTCCCGCGCCACCACCGGAGCCACCACCGGAGCCATCCTCTGTAAGCCCCCACCCCTCCTCTCTCTGTCTCTAAATCAGTTAGGTTAATTAGTTAGGTTAATTTGACAGAGATGTCTCTGCCTCCCTCGCCGTAGGAAAAAATTGTATATGCTTAACTAGGGCAGTAGGGTTAGGGTTGTATTGTTTAATAACAAATGTTAGGAAAGTAAGTTTAACTAGATGTTAACTAGGGTGGTAGGATTTAGTTTAGAGAAAAATCAATATAAAAATATAAATTTCTATTAGTGTTGCAAGTCTAGTAGGTTCTTAATTTTTTGTGAATTTTTATTAGGACAAAAATTTAGGACATAATTTGAGTTCTAGGTTCATAATTTGAGTTCTAGGGTTCATCCATCTATATTTGGTTTTTGAATTGAGTTTCAGAGAGCATGAGATTTGTGTAGATTCTCTTGAAGTGTCAAACACTAGTAGATGCAAATTTGAAGTGGTCATGATATATGAAAAATCCGCAATTGTGTTTGCTCATTGATCATAATCGACATTGAAGTGGTTCGATTGTGCCCAAGTGGCCTTTTGTTGTTTCCCGGGAATGAAGCCGAGTGGCCTATGTTTTGCCAGAATGTTGATTCATTTCCGTTCCGGAAAAATTCAAATTCTCGATTTTTCCACTTTCTAGCAAAGTTCATGCCAAAATTTTCCGTGAATTTCGGCATGACTTGTGGTACAAACTAGGACATATCGAGTGCCCGGGATTTGCCGCACCGGGAAGGAGTCAACGTTCCTGCAAAACAATAGGCCTTTTTTATGTCATTATTCATTTTATTAGGTCTAGAATTAATTGACTATATTTAATCGTAGGAAACATGGCTAGCAACAATGAAGGACAGGGTTTTGGTGATTGCGACAACGTCTACCGGGCGGCAGACGAATTTTTTAGCCTTGCCGACATCGAGACCGGCGCTGAGAATCAGACCGGCATCGAGACTGAGACTGAGACCGGCGCTGAGACTCAGACCGGCATCGAGACCGGCACAGAGACTGAGACTGGTGCTGCCTCGGGGAGCAGAGCCAGTGTAGAACCGAAAGCAAAGAGGCAACAGCCTCCTAACAAACTCAGGACTACTAGACTGGTGGTCATGGAGGTGGACGACAGCAATTTTGAGCCAAAGGCGCCCGAGGAAGCGCGACGATGCTACGGCAATCAGATAGGCTGCATCGTACGGACAACCGCCACCATCAACGATGAGAAACTACAGAAGATAGAAAATATGAGGAGCTCCCTCCTAAAGAAGTTTCACCAGATATTCTTGTTACCGGGCCGGAATGAGAAGGATTATAAAGATCCAGATGAGGACCCGACAATGAAGAAGATAAACAAACACGCCATGACCAAGTTTAGTGACGCATTGGCCGCCTGGAAAAATCGAGTGAAAGCAAAGATCATCGACAAGAAGGAACACTATTCCGAGATTGTAAAGGATAATCCGACAATCACGGAAGAGCAGTTTCAAATATTCAAGGAGGCTTGCGAGGCCGAAGCTGCCAAAAAAAGTCTAAGTACATGAAGGGGCTTCAAGAAAGGAACATTGGGAGCCACCACCTCGGAAGCCGTGGATACGGCGGAAAGAGGTCCAAATGGGCCAAGGAGGATGCGGAAGCCGTGAGTCTGGGCATCCCAGACCCCTTGGCGGATTTCACCGTCCCGCAGGAGCGTGATGTCCTCAGGGCCCGGCACCGTTGGGATCCAGTGAAGAAGGTTTACGAGACAAAACCGGTCATTACGGAGTTCATGAGACTGCTGGTAATTTTAGTTTCTGATCAATTCGATTGCACACGTTAGTCATATTTGTAAACGATCCTTGTGCCTTTTGCAGAGAGAGCAGCACCGGATTGCGGCCGAAAGCGACTCGCCGTCTGAGGCATTGGCGAGGCCCAAGTGGGACACTCCATTCAACCGGGCGTTGAACATAATGAAACGACAACCGATGGATACTCGACCATCGTATGGACGCATGCACGGTGTTGGAGACGGCGCCACGTGGAAGAAGTACTACCGTGAGACCACGGAGGATAGAAAGGAAAGACGGAGGTTAACTAAAGAAAACATCGACAAGAAGGTTGAGATTGCGGTTGGGAAGAAATCATCTCAGACAGTCGCAACAGCGGTAGCTGCCGCAAAATAGGTGGTTGCAGATTTGTCTACTTCCTTGGTGACGGGCGTTTTCACTTGGACAAGGCAAAATCCAGAAGAAAAAAAATGCAGATGACTTTCCCCTTGCTGACTTCTTGGGGAGCAGCTCGACTAGCGTTGCACCAGCACCTGCTCCCGCACCGGCTCCCGCACTGGACGTGCTTGGTGGTGCTTCGTCTTTGGCTGAGCTCGACGCCCTCACGGTATCTGTCACACCGGCCCCCTTCAATATAAATGTATAATCTCCCATTTTCGTTGCCTTTCGGATGTCTCACGTCACAGATTTTTCTTTGCAGGCCGACGAAACCCTGTACACCATCGGCGACCAGAAGGTGGGCGTGGGGAAGGCGATGATAATGAAGCCGAAGGAACCATTATTCCACAGCTGGCCGATCCCCCCGAACGTCTTCATGTTTTCCGTGGCCAGTGTCAAACTGGGCCATGAGAATTTGCCTCCTCCAATACTAGTGGGGGATGACGACGAGACACCTCAGCGGCTTGGTGATTGTTGCAATGGGTGGGTCCTGTTGTGGCCAAAGAGTCTGCTTCCTCTGGAGGCGGCCGGGAACACACCCACGAGCACGCAGCCTCAGCAAGGTATGAACATCAACACCCCACCTACCCAATTAGCGTCGGGTGTCGGGTTGGGTGATAGCGGACGGGGTAAGGAGGAGGCTCCATTAGTCGCTGATGACGTTGCCATGGATGAGGATGAGGACGACGATGGCGCTGAACAGTATGTCTATACTGGCGCCTCCTCAGGGTTTGAGCATCATGAGTCGGTGCCTGAATTGTCGTCTCAACGTATTATGGACAACCTTCCGGTAGTAAAGAAGTCTAGGAAGAGAGCGAGGAAAGGCAAAAAAGCTGATTCTATGATCCAGCCGCCTCAGCAGCCTCGGCTTCAGATCTGTATAGATATCCCCGATGTGGATAAATGGCATATCCCCAGTCAACCAATCCTACCTGCAACAGCGCTACGGGCCAGATTCGGCGATCTAAGGAGACTTCATGACGATGTGTTGCGGGTAAAGAAAGGCCTCATCGCCTCGAAAGATCCAGGATACCCACTCTACGTTGTTAACGTTCTGTGGCAAATGTCGTACGTCGACAGCTACCCCGCGGATAAGTTCTTCCTCTGATTCGATTACATATTCGACATGTTTCACGTGAAGAAGCTGGATTTTACGTTTGTCCGCCTTTATGCCTTGCACATGAACTACATCATCGGGGTTGAGCAGATATCCCATATCTGTGTCGCTGACCCGTACTACATGCACGAGGGCTTCTTGGGAGTCTGCGCAAAGCACCGTGAATACGCGAGGGATTACATCGTCAGTTTCATGCTTGCCAATAAGGACAAGGAGGCGATTCTCGTGCCTTATCATCCTGTGTAAGTCATCCCGCTGCTATCCTTCCTTCGATTTCAATCATTCATTTGCACGGTGGAGGCTAATTAATTTGAGGTGTACTTATTTTGCGCAGCGGCGGGCGCGCCGTCCTCATCATCCTCTACCCCCGATTCTCCCACGCTCTTTACTTGGACTCGTTGAAGAACATTCACAAAAAGGATTACACCCACATCAAGGATGTTCTCGACAGTGCTATGTTTTACTACCAAGCAGGGGGTGGAGAGGTCAGGGACAAGAAGAGAAGGGGCGGCAGGGTCGCCTTCGGCCATAAGACCGACTTCTGCTACATCCAGCAACCGAACGATTCTCTTAATGATGGATTCTATGTCCTACACCACATGCTAGAGTACAGACGGGATCACCAGAACCTTCGCATGTCACCTAGATCCGGCGATGCCCATATTCTGCAATGGGCAAAGGACATAGGAGATATCGAGGATCATCGACTTCGAGCTGAGTTCTATAACATCCAGCGCGAACTTGCCCAAATCATCATGAAGGAGGACGTCGGAAAAACAGGGATGTTCTATGGAGAAGGACAAATGTCGTGGGAAGACGTCCGAACATGGATAGCCTCTCAGCGTCTCGACATGAAGCCTTTCACTGTAGCGACCAGACCTCAAACAGTCTGATCTCTGTGCTCCGGTGTCATCCCTGGATCAGTAATGCTGACACCACACAGTACTCGACGGATTTATATCAGAGTAGCAATCACACACTTATTACATCGAGTGTCTCAAAAGAGAACTTATTACAATAAATATGGCTTAAGGCCATCTAATAACGATAACAACGGAAGGCTTGGAAGATAAGTGAGTCCATCAACTCCAACGGCATCACTGAGTATAGAACCATGACCTAAAACACCTCAATCGTCGTCTGAAAAGTCTGCAACATTAACGTTGCAGCCCGAAAACGGGTCAGCACATGGAATATGCTGGCAAGGTAACACATAGAGAGTAATGGAATGCAACAACTATACTATATGCATATTTGGCTGGTGGAAAGCTCTATGGTTACAGTTTTTGTGTAAAGCCAATTTTTCCCTACTTCAAAGGAATAAAATTAATTACTATCATGGTGGTTGTTAAACATTGAGAATGGTTGACAACATTCTCAATCCCAATTAAGTAACATCATTAAAACCCATCAAAATTTACTTTTAGAGTAACATGTTGAGATTCACATGATAATCCAGGTACTAGATACTCAAGATTGTCCATAACCGGGGACACGGCTAACCATGATTAGTTTGTTACACTCTGCAGAGGTTTGCGCACTTTTCCCCACAAGACTCGATCGCCTCCGTTGGATTTCTCGCACTACATGGTGTTTGAGAAACGGATGACCGAGACATAGTCTTTCAGAAGCGCTAGCACCTTACGATCGGGTAGACCGTACCACCTACATCCCCTACATCTGCTAGTCTACCACTGTAAGAGTTCGCACAACTTAATCAACTATGCCGAGCCCATAATGGCTTGTGGCTGCACACGGAAGTTTCTAGTATGAATAATCTCATGATCCCTTTGAGCCTGGGTGGCGGTCCAAAAGAAAAACAGGCAAGTCCTGGAATACCCAGGTGCCTCAATCCACCCAGATGTGTGTTAGGTTGCCACCTTAGATAAACCATTAATTAACAATCTCACATCTGTCATGGATATCACTCACCCAATCCACGTCTACTAGCATAGCATGGCATAATAAGCAAACGTAGAAGTAACTCCCAAAGGTTTGAAATTAAAACGGGTAATAGGTACTACCTCATCTACTTCCCATCCCACAATTTAATTAGATCCTAATCATGCAATGTGTGAGGATTGATCTAATGCAATAAAACTGGGTTGTAGAAAAAGGTATGATCAAAGTGTTACTTGCCTTGCTGATGATCCGCGAAACCTAGAGATTCAAAGTAACAGTCGGCGCACTCCGGGTATTCTATCACAGACAAACAAACAAGCATACAATAAGTACTCATCTAACGCACAGGTAAAACTCAAATAGAAGATCTAACCAGAAAGTTCAACTTAAGAACCCTGGTTTGCAAAAAGAATCAAATTGAACGAAGCAAAAGAAATCAAACAGCGAAAGAAAACAACTTCGTTCTAGTAATCTGGATCTAAGGCAAATTTTACAGTAGCAAAAACTTGTTTAAGTTGATTATTCGGAAAGAGGGTTTCGAGACGAAACTCCAGGCGCTTGAATCGCCTGATTCCGATAAACGAGCGAAAAGTTATACTGAAATGAAAATCGGATCAGCGATCGCGATCAGAAAATAACCGCGGAAAATCTGACGAAAAAGAAAAACGACGAACAGAATTTTTTTTAAAAGGCACGGATTTCGAGGGCGGCGAACCTCGGGCGACGCGCGGCTCCGGCGGCGGCGGCGGGCGGCGGCGGGGCTGGGCTATGGTTAGGGTTTCGGCTGGGGCGGCTGGGCTCTCTCGGGCCCCGGGGCGGCGGCTTATAAAGGCCTCGGCCGGCGGTGTCCTGGCCGAGTACGGCCCATAGTCGGTTCCGCGTTTTTTTTTTAAAATTCCGCTCGGAAGAAAAATAAAAAGAAATACTAAACGGACTCCAAAATTCACGAAATAAATTTTCCCGGGCTTCTAAAATCAAGCCCGAAAAAGTGAACATTTATTTGGGCCCAAACTACAACTTTGAAAAATGCGCATTTTTCCTAAATTCAAATAAAAATACCGAAAAACTCCTAAATAAATCTTATTTGATTTTTTTATTAAATCCTCAATATTTCTATATTTTGGGAAAGACATTTTATTCCCTCTCTCATATTTTTGTAATAGAAATAATTGATGATAAAATAAATAAAATCAAATGATCATGTTTACATAATTTGAGAAAACTCAAATATGTAAATAACGAAATCCCCAACTCTCTCCGTGGGTCCTTGAGTTGCTTAGGATTTTCTAGGATCAAAACCAAAAGCAAAATAAAATATGATATGCATGATGACCTAATGTATAACATTCCAAATTGAAAATTTGGGATGTTACAAACCTACCCCCCTTAAGATGAATCTCGCCCTCGAGATTCGGGTTGGCTAGAAAATAGGTGAGGGTGGTCTTTGAGCAAATCTTCCTCTCGCTCCTAGGTGGCTTCATCCTCCGTGTGGTGGCTCCACTGTACTTTGCAAAACTTGATAACCTTGTTGCGAGTAACTCGGCTGGCAAACTCAAGAATCTTGACTGGTTTCTCCTCATAGGTCAAATTGTTATCCAACTGAATTGGTTCCAATGGCACTGTGTCTCTCAAAGGTATGTCAGCCATCTCCGCGTGACACTTTTTCAACTGAGAAACGTGGCGCTAACTTCCCCTTAACTCCAAAGCGCTTAATCCCTCGAAGTGGGGATACTCGAAGATAAACTCTGTCTCCAACTTCGTAAACTGTCTCCTTGCGTTTAGAATCTGCGTAGCTCTTCTGCCTGGACTGGGCTACCTTGAGCCTATCGCGAATCAACTTCACCTTCTGTTCGGACTCCTTAATCAAGTCAAGTCCAAACAACTGGCGGTCTCCAACTTCGTCCCACGACAACGGTGTCCTGCACCTCCTTCCGTATAGAGCTTCGAAAGGTGCCATCTTCAAACTGGTCTGCTAGCTATTATTGTAAGAGAACTCTGCATATGGCAAATTATCGTCCCAACTAGATCCATAATCTAGCGCAAAAGCTCTCAGCATATCCTCCAAAATCTGATTGACTCTCTCGGTCTGTCCATCTGTCTACGGATGAAAAGCTGTACTAAATTCTAGCCTAGTACCCAAAGTCTCATGCAACTGCTTCCAGAACTTTGAGGTAAACTGGGTTCCACTATCTGATACGATGCTCCTCGGAACTCCATGCAAACATACGATCCTGGTCATGTATATCTTTGCCAACTTAGCACTGGTGTAAGTGGTCTTTACTGGGATGAAATGAGCTACCTTCGTCAATCGATCAACTACGACCCAAATCGAGTCATAGCCTGAACGAGTCCTTGGTAATCCCGTGATAAAATCCATGCCTAGCTTATCCCACTTCCATTCGGGTATCGGCAATGGTTGCAACAATCCTGCTGGCTTCTGATGCTCTGCCTTTACTCTCTGACATACGTCACAAACTGCTAGATACTCCGCAATATCCTTCTTCATTCCGGTCCACCAGAAAATATTCTTCAAATCCAAATACATCTTGGTATTTCCTGGGTGAATCGAATACGGTGAATCATGTGCCTCTTGCAGAATCAACATTCTGATCCCCGGGTCATTGGGTACATAAACACGGTCTTCAAACCATAGGGTGTCATGCTCATCCTCACGAAATCCTTTAGCTTTTCCTTTGCTCAGTTTCTCATTTATAGTGGCAATCTCTTTGTCAGTTTTCTGAGCTTCTCTGATTCTATCCATCAAGGTTGACTGAATTTCCAACGCTGCTACATAGCCTCTCGGAACTATTTCCAAACATAGTTCACGAAGATTTTCTGCTAACACCTTGGGTATTTCTCTCGTCATTAACGTGTTGACATGGCTCTTGCGGCTTAATGCATCAGCTACTACATTAGCCTTCCCGGGATGATAATGCAATCTCATATCATAATCCTTGATGAGCTCCAACCATCTCCTTTGTCTGAGATTCAACTCCTTCTGTGTGAAAATGTACTTCAAACTCTTGTGATCCGTGTACACCTCACAATGATTTCCAATGAGGAAATGTCTCCATGTCTTCAATGCATGCACTACGGCTGCTAACTCCAAATCATGCGTGGCATAATTCAACTCGTGAGGCTTCAGTTGTCGTGAAGCATACGAAACAACTCTTCCATCCTGCATAAGTATTGCTCCAAGTCCTCGACGTGAAGCGTCGCAATACACCTCATAATCCTTGGTCTGATCTGGAAAAATCAACACTGGTGAGGTAACCAAACGGTTCTTCAATTCCTGGAAACTAGCCTCACACTCCTCAGTCCATTTGAACTTGGTATCCTTCTTCAACAACTCCGTCATAGGCTTCGCAATCTTTGAGAAATTCTCAATAAACCTCCGATAGTATCCTGCGAGTCCAAGAAAACTCCGGATCTCTCCAACGGTAGTTGGGGCTTCCCACTTGGTCAGGGTTTCAACTTTAGCGGGATCTACTGCTATACCTTCTCCAAATATAACATGTCCGAGGAATCCTACTTCCTTCAACCAAAACTCACATTTGCTGAACTTGGCATATAATTGATGTTCTCTGAGCTTTCCAAGTACCAAACGCAAATGCTCCTTATGCTCCTCTTCATTCTTCGAATATACCAGGATATCATCAATGAACACTACGACGAACTTATCCAAAAACTCCATAAACACTTTGTTCATCATGTTCATAAAATAGGCAGGCGCGTTAGTCAGACCAAATGACATAACGGTATACTCATACAGCCCATACCTGGTGGTAAAAGCTGTCTTAGGTATGTCCTGCTCTCGAATCTTCAACTGATGGTATCCTGATCGCAAATCGATCTTGGAAAACACCTTAGCTCCTTGCAATCGATAAAACAGATCGTTGATCATTGGTAGTGGGTACTTGTTCTTGATTGTTACTTTGTTCAATCCACGATAATCAACAACCATTCTTAACGATCCATCCTTCTTCTCTACTAGAAGTACTGGTGATCCCCAAGGCGAAGAACTTGGGCGAATATATCCCTTATCCAGTAACTCCTTAATCTGCTTCTTAATTTCCACCAAATCCTTTGCTGGCATCCTATATGGTCTCTTTGATATTGGCCCAGTGCCTGGTAAAAGCTCAATCAAAAACTCAATGTCTCTATCTGGTGGCATGCCTGGCAACTCTTCGGGAAATACATCAGGAAAATCCTTTACCACTGGTACTTCCTCCTGCACAACTCCTGATAAGGAATTTACTTGTGTCCTCTTTGGCACATGCCGGGATACATACTTGATCCTTCTCCCTTCTGGTGTGGTAAGCAAAATTGACTTACTAGCACACTCAATATTCCCTTCATACTTTGATAACCAATCCATGCCTAATATCACATCCAATCCTTGAGATTCCAATACTACTAGGTCTGAGGGAAAAACATAGTTACCAATCCTTAATGGTAACCGATCACACCATAGACTAGCCACATACTCTGCTCCTGGCGAGGTTACTAACATGGGTGACCTAAGGGCTTGGGTTGGTAGGTTATACTTTTCCACAAATCCCCTTGATATGTATGAATGCGATGCACCAGTATCAAAAAGAACGAGTGCAGTAAATGACTTAACCAAAAACTTACCTATTACTGCATCGGGCTGAGCTTCAACCTCCTCCACATTAACGTGGTTCACCTGTCCCTTGTTGAAAGGGTTCGGCTTCTTTCCAGAACTTCCATTGCCGTTTTGGCCTTCAGGACATTCATTTGCGTAATGTCCTGGCTTCGAACACTTATAGCAAGTGACTTGGCTCAAGTCCTTCTTGGCTGGGGTAGATGGGGTGATGCGGTTATGGCCATTGCTTCCTCCATTCCCATTACCATTCTTGGTGCCATTGTGATTGTGCGAGCTACCTACTCCATGGGTATGCTGAAAATGTCCTCCCAGTCTAGGGGTAAATCGAGGCTTCTGCTGAGCTCCTGAATTATACTTTCCTTGTCCATACTTCCTCTTGCGGTTCTCAATTTGCTGCTGCTTCCCTTCAATCATAAGAGCACGGTCTACCAACTCCTGGTAGTTGTTGAAGGTGGCTACCATCAACTGCATACTCAACACATCATTCAATCCTTCCAGGAATTTCTCCTGCTTAGCTGCATCCGTAGCAACGTCATCTGGGGCATAACGTGCTAGCTTACTAAACTCCTCCACATACTGGCCAACTGTCCGTCCTCCTTGGTGCAAGTTACGAAACTCACGCTTCTTCATGGCCATTTCTCCTGCTGAAACATGGGCAGTACGAAAAGCCTGCTGAAAATGGTCCCATGTGACAGTGTCGACTGGGAAGGTGGCTGTGAAATTCTCCCACCAGGATGCTGCGGGTCCTTCTAACTGATGTGCGGCAAACTTCACCTTCTCTGCATCTGTGCATCCTGCTGTGGTCAATTCCCTAGCTATCTTGCGGAGCCAATCATCTGCTACTATCGGCTCGGTGCTACTGGAAAACACCAGCGGATTCAGCCTAAGAAAACGGGCTAAGTGGTCAACAGGTGGTGGTGGTGGATTGTTGTTGTGGTTCCCCTGATTCTGATTCTGAACTAGCAACTGCATCAAGGTGTTTTGCTGCTGGATCAACTGGGTGAGCTCCGGCGGAAAGGCAAATCCAGGGTCACGTCTCGGAGGCATCTGAGGGTTTAGAAAAGAAGAGATATAAGAATAGAGGGGGTCTAAAGAGAAAATACTACCCATATGCACATGAGGCAAAAGCAAACAATTCACTTCAATCAGACAAACAAAGGCATACAATCGATCTAACTATCGCAAAGTGCTCGGACTACTAAATTTACATGGTGGACTACTACTACTGATGAGGTGGTCTACTAGAAATATTCTACGGTTGTAGACTCCATGATATCTGCTCCTGCTTCATCAACATAGTCATCATTGCTACTATCTTGTTCCGAGTCGGTGCCGTCAATGATGATGTAGTCTTCCGGGCTAATCTCCTTGGGTTCCTCGTCTTCATCTACTGGTGTCGGGCCTCCCATAAATACTGCTAGCTTCATAGTTAGGTCGGCATTCTTATCCACCAATACTTCAATTTCTTCTTCATAATCTTCACGTGTAGCCTTGAGTTCTTCCTCCAGTTCCTTGATTCTAGTCTTAGCCTTCTTCAGATCTATCATGTCGGCGCACATCTGATTCTCCTGTCGTCGAATGTGCTGGTTTAACTCCTGGATAAAAGCTGCAATTGATCTATCTTTCCTGGTGCTGATCATCTCCCAGTGTTCATCTCGGCGCCCACAAATCTGGTAGATAGTATCCTTGAGATCCTTGCGGTAGACTTCTCCAATGCGTCCCATGGCGATGGGAGCCGCCATACTCTTTCCTAGACTCCAAGTTGGTGCATCAAAAGAAAACTCTATGGGCTCAGTGACTGGCATGAACGTCCTTCCTGGAACTTGAAATTGAATCATCCAGCGCTCTTCTTCAGGTAAAGTGGCGTTGTAGGTTCCCGTGAAGCTTGGTATTCCTATGTTCAGGTATCTAGTGACTTCCTTCAAGTGGCGTCCAAAGGGTGTGTCCTCATCTGGTTGGGTGAACTTGTTCCTTGCATCCGCCATCCTAAAGAGTAGAAAAGATGAGAAGTCAGAAGAGAAGAGAGTGAGTACTGATCTAGGTCTTTAGCTTAGTGGTCGTGTCCTACAGTCAGCGTGTGCTCTAATACCATCTCTGTAGCGACCAGACCTCAAACAGTCTGATCTCTGTGCTCCGGTGTCATCCCTGGATCAGTAATGCTGACACCACACAGTACTTGAAGGATTTATATCAGAGTAGCAATCACACACTTATTACATTGAGTGTCTCAAAAGAGAACTTATTACAATAAATATGGCTTAAGGCCATCTAATAACGATAACAACGGAAGGCTTGGAAGATAAGTGAGTCCATCAACTCCAACGGCATCACTGAGTATAGAACCACGACCTAAAACACCTCAATCGTCGTCTGAAAAGTCTGCAACATTAACGTTGCAGCCCGAAAACGGGTCAGCACATGGAATATGCTGGCAAGGTAACACATAGAGAGTAATGGAATGCAACAACTATACTATATGCATATTTGGCTGGTGGAAAGCTCTATGGTTACAGTTTTTGTGTAAAGCCAATTTTTTCCTACTTCAAAGGAATAAAATTAATTACTATCATGGTGGTTGTTAAACATTGAGAATGGTTGACAACATTCTCAATCCCAATTAAGTAACATCATTAAAACCCATCAAAATTTACTTTTAGAGTAACATGTTGAGATTCACATGATAATCCAGGTACTAGATACTCAAGATTGTCCATAACCGGGGACACGGCTAACCATGATTAGTTTGTTACACTCTGCAGAGGTTTGCGCACTTTTCCCCACAAGACTCGATCGCCTCCGTTGGATTTCTCGCACTACATAGTGTTTGAGAAACGGATGACCGAGACATAGTCTTCCAGAAGCGCTAGCACCTTACGATCGGGTAGACCGTACCACCTACATCCCCTACATCTGCTAGTCTACCACTGTAAGAGTTCGCACAACATAATCAACTATGCTAGAGCCCATAATGGCTTGTGGCTGCACACGGAAGTTTCTAGTTTGAATAATCTCATGATCCCTTTGAGCCTGGGTGGCGGTCCAAAAGAAAAACAGGCAAGTCCTGGAATACCCAGGTGCCTCAATCCACCCAGATGTGTGTTAGGTTGCCACCTTAGATAAACCATTAATTAACAATCTCACATCTGTCATGGATATCACTCACCCAATCCATGTCTACTAGCATAGCATGGCATAATAAGCAAACGTAGAAGTAACTCCCAAAGGATTGAAATTAAAACGGGTAATAGGTACTACCTCATCTACTTCCCATCCCACAATTTAATTAGATCCTAATCATGCAATGTGTGAGGATTGATCTAATGCAATAAAACTGGGTTGTAGAAAAATGTATGATCAAAGTGTTACTTGCCTTGCTGATGATCCGCGAAACCTAGAGATTCAAAGTAACAGGCAGTGCACTCCGGGTATTCTATCACAGACAAACAAACAAGCATACAATAAGTACTCATCTAATGCACAGGTAAAACTCAAATAGAAGATCTAACCAGAAAGTTCAACTTAAGAACCCTGGTTTGCAAAAAGAATCAAATTGAACGAAGCAAAAGAAATCAAACGGCGAAAGAAAACAACTTCGTTCTAGTAATCTGGATCTAAGGAAAATTTTACAGTAGCAAAAACTTGTTTAAGTTGATTATTCGGAAAGAGGGTTTCGAGACGAAACTCCAGGCGCTTGAATCGCCTGATTCCGATAAACGAGCGAAAAGTTATACTAAAACAAAAATCGGATCAGACATCGCGGTCAGAAAATAACCGCGGAAAATCCGATGAAAAAGAAAAACAACGAACAGAAAAAAAAAATTTAAACGGCACGGATTTCGAGGGCGGCGAACCTCATGCGATGCGCGGCTCCGGCGGCGGCGGCGGGCGGCTGCGGCGGTGGGGCTGGGCTAGGGTTAGGGTTTCCGCTGGGGCGGCTGGGCTCTCTCGAGCCCCGGGGCGGCGGCTTATAAAGGCCTCAGCCGGCAGTGTCCTGGCCGAGTACGGCCCATAGTCGGTTCCGCGTTTTTTTTTAAATTCCGCTCGGAAGAAAAATAAAAAGAAATACTAAACGGACTCCAAAATTCACGAAATAAATTTTCCCGGCCTTCTAAAATCAAGCCCAAAAAAGTGAACATTTATTTGGGCCCAAACTACAACTTTGAAAAACGCGCATTTTTCCTAAATTCAAATAAAAATACCGAAAAACTCCGAAATAAATCTTATTTGATTTTTTTATTAAATCCTCAATATTTCTATATTTTGGGAAAGTCATTTTATTCCCTCTCTCATATTTTTGTAATAGAAATAATTGATGATAGAATAAATAAAATCAAATGATCATGTTTACATAATTTGAGAAAACTCAAATATGTAAATAACGAAATCCCCAACTCTCTCCGTGGGTCCTTGAGTTGCTTAGGATTTTCTAGGATCAAAACCAAAAGCAAAATAAAATATGATATGCATGATGACCTAATGTATAACATTCCAAATTGAAAATTTGGGATGTTACATTCACTAAGCTCGAGGACTATCTCCCTGACTTGGATGGATGGAACGAAATGTTGGAGTGATTGTCGATATATGACAATGTGTCTGTTTAGTCCATACTTTCTGTATGACAAAACATTGAGTTATGCACGGTGAAACTTTATTTGTGATGTAATTAAACCGTCCTCCTCCTCAACTAGCGAAAATCACTCTAGTTAGGGAATTTTGGGGTACGATGAACTTTGTTATTTATGCTTATGATATGTTGTTTCTATTTTTGCCAAGTCTGTCTCTTTCTGTTGCTCAACTATATATGTTGCATATCATCGACTCATGTGACGATGCAGGTGCATAGATCATAGATGGCGAAGAAGTGCTACGCCAGGAGTATATATACAACAAGTGGCCGGAGTGTCAGGCCCAGGTGTACCGGTTTCCGGTTTCCGAGCGACAGGCAGTAGTTAGTTTAGGTTCACGCTAATGCGAGAGAGGGATACGAACTCATGTACTCAAAGTGATAGCTCTTCTCGCGTATATCATTGTTTAGATGGATGACGATGTATTTGCAAGTAATCGAGACTTGTATCGCTATTTTCGAGATGATGATGAGGGACCACTTTGTGTTGGATGATGATTATGATGATGACATGATTTGATGAGACTAATTGTATGTATATGCTATGATTACATTTGTATGTGTATGATATGCTAAAGATTAGTGTACAAAGCCTATTCAAATACAAAACAAATACAAAACAAATATGCAGGGAAAAAAACTAATAAAACTAGTAGTAGCGAGGGGGGGAAATTTAGCAGTAGTGCCGCCTTACCAGTAGCGCTTCCCAGTAAAAAGTGCTGCAGATAATATCAACAGCGCCCTTTTCTAAAGAGCGCTACAGCTATTCATGTATAGCAGTAGCGTGGGACAACAGGCGCTACTGCTATACGTTAGCTGTAGCGCCTTATTAGTAGCACCGGTCCCCGCGCTACTAATAGGCTCAAAACCCGCGCTGCTGCTAGGCTTTTCCCTAGTAGTGGTAACTAGTTTGTGTCACCTTTCAGAGGGGGTGCAATGAAGATAAGATTCAGGATTTCCATGTACAAGATGTTAGGAAGGAGCCTTGCAAGAGAAGTAGGAGCTGCACTGAGGCTGTTCAACCAGTTAAGGTAAGTCACTGTATCCAACTCAACAGTTCATTTCCTTGTTTGTTTCAGGCATAGTTAATTTGCTCTTTTCAATTGCTTTATTTGTCCTCAGTTAATGAGATGCCCAAACAATGATGCCTGATGTAGGGTACTTGTATAACTATTAGTTGACATAATTAAAGGCCTTACCATTTAATTACTTTGGCGAAGTGTGCCTGAAGCTTTGAAGTCTATTAACCAACTATTATTGCATGAGGCTCACAATCTAGTTTATACTAGGCTAATGATTGCATAGTTTTGCTTGATGTAGTAGGTTTGTACGAATCCTTCTGCTGCTCATTATGCTCCCTAAGACTCTAATTGAGCTACAGAATGGCCAACTACTTTCTTACTTATACGCAACGTGCTGTCTAAATTTGTAACTTGTTTGTGTTTTGGATTGGGCCCCAACATCATGCTCCTCTGGTGAGCTAAGAGAGATTTCTGTATCCAGGCTGCACAGACTACCTTTTTTATAATTTTAAAAATATCACCTGCTTATGCTTCATGACGTGTAACATTATTGTTAGTCCTGTTTTGCCATGTACAAAATAGTCTGTCTTGCTCACTTCACTATTGTAACTATATATTTGCCCTAGTCATGTGTACTTACACAAACATTTCAGGATGAAGTGACATCAACACAAAGATCTGCGAGCAGTGCGGCATGGCCGTTGCCGAATGATTATGGATTGGAATTGGAATGTGCTGATGTTCTCGAGCATCAACTAGAGGTGGCAAGACAACGTGTACATGATTCTCAACGTACAATCAACAAGTTGAGACTGGACATGCAGGTATTAGATGTAGGAGTAAAAAAGTGAAACAAGACATTGGGGTAACCACGAAGGAATTGGGGATTTTGGAGACCGAAATTTGTGCTATCTGAATCCGGCCAATCCTTTTTTCTGAAGAGATTATAGTTCAAATGGTAAGTTCTGTAGATGCGTGTCCATGATGTATGAGCTTTATTTGTCTAGTGTATGTAATTTTTTGTTTGTGTACGCTTTATAATCACTGGTGCCGAACAATAATGCCCAATGGGTATATTCGGTTGTAATTTCTTTATTGTATAGTGTAGGATTATTCTACGTTTCTATGCTTTTTATTGTATAGTGTATGTTTTTTAGAGGCGATAGTATAGAGTAGGATAATTCTCAAATATGCTATATCGTCGAAACGGGGGCCAACACGCCCACACATTTCCTGGATGCCATACAAACAAATAAACATGTGTAGTCAAAGCGGGCCTTAATTGGGCTGGTCAAAATAATATTAAGTGGATCCCAAATGGGCACCCCTCGGGCACGTCTTTGTCCCAACGTGTGTTTTCTGGCCCAGAAAAATTCTCCAAAAAGTTCCACTGCATTTGGACTCTGTTTGGTATTGATTTTCTGTGAAGTAAAAAACAAGCAAAAATAATAACTAGCACTGGGCACTATGTCAATTGGTTAGTCCCAAAAAATGATATAAAGTTTCTATAAAAATGATTGTAAAACATCCAAGAATGATAATATAATAGCATGGAACAATCAAAATTTATAGATACGTTGGAGACATATCACGCATCGCCTTGGTACATCATGACACATGGGACCGCATCATAGGCCATGCTCCCCCACCCACCGCTTGGTAAAATCACCTCATTTTTACTAATCTGGATACTACTAGTATCATTTTAGATCAATATAGTCAGGATTCACCAAGGAGCAAAACCAAGTGGTAGGTTGGTCCTGCCGCGTTGGCGTAGCAACTCAGTAGGGTCAGTCCGCACATGAAGTGGCGACACACTTACAGGACCCCTTTGGTCGACATGTGGCTCATCCATCGTCTTGTTCCATGTGTGATGCACCAAATTACAGTTTGGAGCAGTGGTTGGACTTGGAGGCACCCCAGTCGTAGCGCTGCAGTAGTAGTAAATGAGCGACGAGGGGTTGATTGCGGCTCGAACTACCACTACAAGAAATATGTCAACTTGTGACCTTCTGTCAGTGATCCTGGAAGAATTGGTCATAAACATACGACCATTTGAGACCAATGGGTCAAAAGCTGTTCGGGGGGCTCCAAACACTAAACTATATCGACCATTTTTGTCAAAAAGGTCGTAATTTCCTTACACAAAATGGTCATAAAACAGACAACATTGGTCCGCTGCCTTATTTCCAGCTGATCACGACCAATATAGATGGTCATAACCTTGTAAATTGTGGTTGATTGCTATGCCTGGGCACCACCTCATCAGTTTTGCCTATATGTCAAGTCCATGTGTCATTTTTTCCCTAGGTTGTGAAGCAACCTATATTTCTGTCATTCCAAAAATTCCCAAAAAAATCTCATAAATTCTTTGGGTCATATATTCGTCAAATATGTAAAAATCCTTCCTTTCCTAGTTCAAAAATAATTCATCAATATTCAATTTCCTATTCTGTTCAGAACAACACTTTGTGAAGGAAGTTCTATTTACATATTCTTGATTGCCGTCAAAATTTTTGGGCACTCTTTCCTATCCAAATTATTGCCTCGTGACAAAATTCAGCTCCATTTGCCCAGTAAATCTTCCTCGGAAAATTTCCAAAGTTTTTGTCCACCTAGAAGCATTGTGAAGGAAGTACCATTTTTATATATCCAAATGGCATGAAATTTATACAATTCCTTCATATGCCCAAATTATCACCCTCCTCCAACTTCCAGCTCGGTCAAATCATCTATGTGAGCCTAGGTTCAACTTATATTTTATGGCCAGATTGGCACATTGCGAAGCAAGTGTTATCTAGAACCCTCCTATTACCCTCAAACTTTTTGGGCACTCTTCCATACCCAAATAATTTCCACATGATAATATTCAGCTCAATTTTCCTGGTAAATTTTTCTCAAAAAATTTCCAAAGTTTCTATCTCGAGAGAAGCTTTATGACGTAAGTACTAGCTAGGCTTACCCAAATGATCTGAAAATTTACTAGGGCATGACCATACCTATGTAACTCACCTACACCAAATTTCAGCTCATTTCATTTATCCAATTTCTCTCGCTAACTTTCTGAAGTTTCTGTCCAGAGAAGAGCATTGTGAAGGAAGTACCACTTTGGCATGTCCAAATGGTATCAATTTTCTACAGTGCTTTCCTATGCCCAAATAACCATCCTCCACCAAATTTCAACTCAATCCATTCATTATTGTGAGCCCAGCTTCAACATTCATATTTTTGTCTAGTGTGGTATTTTGCAAAGCAAGTTCCACCTAGGCTCCTCCTTTTGAGCTGAAAATTTGTGAAGACAGTCTTCTTAGTAGATGATCATTGAGGGAGTCCTGGATTAGGGGGTGTTCGGATAGCCGGACTATACCTTCAGCCGGATTCCTGGACTATGAAGATACAAGATTGAAGACTTCGTCCCGTGTCCGGGAGGGATTTTCCTTGGCGTGGAAGGCAAGCTTGGCGATACGGATATGCAGATCTCCTACCATTGTAACCGACTCTATGTAACCCTAACCCTACCCGGTGTCTATATAAACCGGAGGGTTTTAGTCCGTAGGACAACATACACATCAACAATCATACCATAGGCTAGCTTCTAGGGTTTAGCCTCCTCGATCTCGTGGTAGATCTACTCTTGTACTACCCATATCATCAATATTAATCAAGCAGGACGTAGGGTTTTACCTCCATCGAGAGGGCCCGAACCTAGGTAAAACTTCGTGTCCCTTGTCTCCTGTTACCATCCGGCCTAGACGCATAGTTCGGGACCCCCTACCCAAGATCCGCCGGTTTTGACACCGACATTGGTGCTTTCATTGAGAGTTCCTCTGTGTCGTCGCTGTCAGGCTCGATGGCTCCTACGATCATCGATAGCGATGCAGTCCAGGGTGAGACCTTCCTCCCCGGACAGATCTTCGTCTTCGGCGGCTTCACACTGCGGGCCAATTCGCTTGGCCGTCTGGAGCAGATCGAAAGCTACGCCCCTGGCCATCAGGTCAGATTTGGAAGTTTAAACTACACGGCTGACATCTGCGGAGACTTGATCTTCGACGGATTCGAGCCACTACCAAGCGCGCCGCGTTGTCACGACGAGCATGATCTAGCTCTGCCGCCGAACAGTGCCCTGGAGGCCGCATCCGCATCGGCTCCGACCCTTAATTCGGAGCCAACTGCACCGATCGAGGATGGGCGGTTGGACACCACCTCGGGGGCTGCAACCCCAACGGTGATTGAGCCGAACACCAGCCACGTACTCTGCGAGACTCGTGACTCCAAGGATCTGGACTCCTCTTCGTACTCCGAACCCTCCGCGCCCCTGCCATTCGAATCTGATTGGGCGCCGATTATGGAGTTCACTGCCGCGGACATCTTTCAGCACTCGCCTTTGGGCGATATCCTGAAGTCATTGAAGTCTCTCTCTTTATCAGGAGAGCCCTGGCCGGACTATGGTCAGCGAGATTGGGATGCGGACGATGTAGAAATTCAAAGCCCACCCACCACCCACTTTGTAGCCACTATCGATGATTTAACCGACATGCTCAATTTCGACTCCGGAGACATCGACGGTACGGACGCCGATGAAGGAGACGATGAAGAACTAGCGCCTATTGGGCCCTGGAACGCCACCTCGTCATATGACGTATACATGGTGGACGCACCAAAAGATGACGACGAGGAGCGGAAGGACGCACCGAAGGCTTGTTCCCTCAAAAAGCAGTCAAAGCGGCGACGCAAGCGCCGCCCCAAATCCCGCCTCGACAGAAATAGCGATCACACAGACCCAGCGCCGGAGCAGGGCGAACCGCTGCCGGACAAAGGCAATCCGGATAATCAAACCGAATAAACAAATCCTATTAAGGATAATGGTCCGGACGACATAACGCCGGACAGACAACCGGAGCAACAGACTGCCCGTAAAAGGCTTGTTGCCACCGCGAGGATCCTGAAAAAGCAGAAGCAAAGGCTCAAGGCCGCGCAAGACACACTCCAATTTAGATGGAGTAAAATACTCAGCACTGCAGCAAGGTACGGCGACAATCGCCCCTTCAAGAGCTACCCAAAGCGGAAGCTGCTACCCGAATTCGATGAGGAGGCCTCAGAACCCCCACAACCAAATATCGAAGCAGCCACCGGGTCGGATAGACGACCCCTCTACCAATACAGAGCGGCATACAACACCGCTCACCATACAACACGCAACCAATGCGAGGGCTCGCACCCAAAGGACGGTGTAACAAGATCCATCTATGGACCACGCAAGCGCGCCCCAGCATACAATGCAATACAACAAACATCCGAACAATGCAGTACACCCAGCTACAGGGGTGCCGCACACCCCCTATGTTTCACCGATGAGGTGCTGGACCATGAATTTCCAGAAGGATTCAAGCCCGTAAACATAGAGGCATATGACGGAACAACAGACCCTGGGGTCTGGATTGAGGACTACATCCTTCATATCCATATGGCTCGAGGAGATGATCTCCACGCCATCAAGTACCTACCCCTCAAGCTCAAAGGGCCAGCTCGTCACTGGCTCAAAGGACTCCCCGAAAGCTCCATCGGAAGTTGGGAAGAGCTCGAAGACGCCTTTCGGGCAAATTTTCAAGGGACTTATGTCCGACCTCCGGATGCGGACGATTTGAGTCATATAACTCAACAGCCCGGGAGTCAGCCCGAAAGCTTTGGAACAGGTTTCTTACTAAAAAGAACCAGATTGTCGACTGCCCGGACGCCGAAGCCTTAGCAGCTTTCAAGCATAGCGTCCGTGACGAATGGCTCGCCAGACACGTCGGCCAAAATAAGCCGAGAACAATGGCCGCATTAACAAACCTCATGACTCGCTTTTGCACGGGGGAGGACAGCTGGCTAGCCAGATGCGGCACCAGCGACCCAGTACATTCGAAGTTAGAGATGGAAACGGGAAATCACGGCGTAACAGCAATAACAAACGCTGGAATAAAGAAGACAGCACAAAGGGCACGACAGTAAATGCCGGATTCAAAAGCTCTCGGCCAGGTCAAAAGCCGCCTAAAGGCACCAGGGATGAACTGTCCAGCCTCAACAAAATTCTGGACCAAGTATGTCAGATCCATAGTACCCCTGGTAAACCTGCTAATCATACCCACAGAGAATGTTCGGTCTTCAAGCAGTCCGGCAAGCTCAACGCCGTACATAAGGGGGAGGATACACCAAGTGAAGACGAGGACGAGCCTCCCAAGCAAGACACGGCGGAACAAAAGAAATTTCCACCAGAAGTCAAAACAGTAAACTTGTTACACATAATCAAGGGAAAAAACAATACGGCACTCCCAGGAAAGTATACCCAAGTGCCTATCACTACGAAGTCCTGCTACTGGTCATCTCAACTGATCACTTTCGATCATCGCGATTACTCAGCAAGTATCCGACACGCAGGATGGGCTGCCTTGGTATTAGACCCAGCAATTGGCAGATATCACTTCACAAGGGTCTTGATGGACGGCGGCAGTAGCCTAAACCTAATATATCAGGATACAATCCGCAGGATGGGGTTAGACCCAACACAAATTCGCCATAGCAATACTACCTTTAAAGGAGTAACGCCAGGCCCGGGGGCTTGTTGTACGGGCTCCCTCTTACTACAAGTTATATTCGGCTCCGTCGATAACTTCCGCCGCGAGCATTTAACTTTCCACATCGCTCCGTTTCAAAGTGGCTATCAAGCACTGCTCGGACGCGAAGCTTTCGCTCGCTTTAATGCAATACCGCACTACGCCTCCCTCACACTCAAGATGCCCGGTCCACGTGGCATCATTATAGTGCACGGAAATATCAAGCGATCTCTGCGCGCCGAAGAGAGTGAGGCTGCCTTGGCCGCCACACACTAAAGGCGCCCGGACAAACGAAAGCACCCAATAGGTCATCAAGACCTCAGATACAACTAATCAAGTCCGGCGCCGCTATTTATACAGAAATAAGTGGTCACACCCCTATCTGTCAATACAAGGGGCTCAACGCGTGCAGACAAGTGGCAATTTCTTATCATCTTGAATTACACATGGTTTCTTTAAAAACTATCTTTTTGCACGACAACTTTTTCACTTAACTTCCTCTCTTTTACAGACGATCATCGTGCTACACCCGTCCAGGATACGGCACAACGGAGACACAGGCGCAGACGTGCAGCAGGGACCCGTTCCAAGGATTCTTTTTTGATTAAGACCCTGCGTAAACCTTTTTTACTGTCTCTTGTTGATACATATCCACTGTTGAGAAGGATGCTGACGTCTTGGCATGTGGCCACGCCAGAATAATGCACGTACCTGGACACAAGGGGCTTCTTACAAAGGCCATTATTTAGGCTCGGCTTATACCACAAAGACCGAATACCTTAGGGAGTGTTCGGCGTCGGGAGTTTGGCCCTATATGCATCAGCTCCGAATCATTGTCTTTGGTCAAATGTTGGGTTTGCCCGACTCCTATGTTTTGGTGCCTTACGTTCCGCTTTACCGGCTAAGGTAGCACCAGGAGAACTACTGCGACTGTGCCCTGGTTCATCTGGACGAGCACCTCAGTAGAGAAAGCCAAAAACTGACTTTCATGATATAGCGTGAGACTGGTCAACCACTCAATGACCTGTGGGAATGTTAGAATTCCTCCGCCTTAACGAAGGGCCGTTTTCTGGCCAGGCATGTACGCACCCTGGAACCGGGAGAGTGCGGAGCCACCAGGGGCTATCTAGTAGCCCCACTGTCAAACTCCTATGGCTAAGTGAAAGTGCTAAAGCATTATAGTCTGGTTGCCTCGCTCGCTCCGTTATCACCTCCTTAATAGGACCAAGACGTTGGGTTAAGTGTGAATTGCGTGTTTTTGCGAGCACCTCCACATTATATGCGTCGGGGCTGAAGCCAACGACTGCAATGTTTCAGGTTATACACATGTATACATAAACGGCCACCTAGGAGGCATCATATTACTTTCAGGCAAAAGTATAAAAATAGCCTTATAAAAATTTATAAAAGCATTTCGCTTACAATGAGATTACATATCACTCAAACATAATATTTTTTGAGCACTTGGTCTCTATCAAACGGGCACCGTCAAGAACTTCTTCAAAATAGTGCTCAGCAGCCTTTTGACCTATAGCCGAATCCCGCGCTGCCACATTGGTAGCATCCATCTCCGCCCAGTATGCCTTAACACGGGCAAAGGCCATCCGTGCGCCCACTATGCACGCCGACCTCTTCATCGCATTAATGCACGGCACCACGTCAAGGAACTGCTGCACCAAGCTGAAATAGCTATTCGGTTTTGACCTTCCCGGCCACAGCTGATCCACAACAGACCTCATAGAGAGTCCGGACAACCTGTTTAGTTCGGCCCATTCGGCTAATTGGTCAGCCAATGTAAGTGGACGCTCGGCAGAATGGAATTATCTCCAAAACAGCTGGTCTACTCCATGGTCTGTCTGACCCTGGAAGTACTTGGCCGCATCGGCAACGCTCGCCGCCAAATCCATATACACATCCTCCGAACTCCACAGCCGATCCAGAGGGGCATACCGTGGATCTCTGAATTTCCTCCGCAACATAAAGGATTTCCCAGCTACAATATCCCCGGCTTCCCGCGGCTCCTCCTTCTTTGCCCTCATAGCAGAGCGGAGATCCTTTTTCGTCGCAGCAGCCTTCTCAAGGTCTGATGCCTTCGCTTGGTTTTCCTTTTCGAGAACCCGGCAACGGTCGGTGGTGGCTTTTAATTCCACAGCCATCTTGTCCATCTTGTCTTGGGTCTCGCCATGCGCGGCCTTCTCGGCTTGCAACTCTTCGGCCGCCTTCACAGCAGCCGCATTACCTAACCTCGCTTGTTCCTTGGCTCGGGCAAGTTCTGCCCGCAAGGCTTCAAAAGTGGCAGCTCCATCTGCAGTCACAACATATTTAAGATACTGGCATCATGCCGCTCTTCCTATGTGGCATTTACCAGATATTGACACTTACCCTGTGCCTCGTCAAGCCTTTTGTTAACAAGCTCGATGTCGGCGTGTGCCGCATCCAACTGCCGTTCTAAATGGGCAAACTCGCTAGTCCGGCTAGCCACCGGAGCTTCCACCTCCTGCACATAGAGGCGGTATGGTTATTACCTGGGAATATGATCCTCTGTTCGCCGTCATTTCCGACGACAACCAGAGTCTCAGGGGCTACTATCTACACAGGGCACACCTAGCATGTGCAGGACTATCATACATTCTTTTACGTACCTCAAAGCCTGTCAGTAGACTCATAAAATCTTCATGCAATCCGCTTTTGGCGGACGATATTCTCTCCATCACCATATTCATCAGCACACGGTGTTCATCTGAGATGGCCGCTTGCCCCACCAACTCCCTCAAAACATCCGATCGCACACTAGACGGTGCCGGACTCTTTTGTCCACTCTCTTCGGGAGCCGGAAATTGGGAGCTTCAGGGGTCAACAGGGTTATCTTCTGGCCTCGCCGGACTCGGAGAGGCCCTCCGCGACGACACTTCAGGGTTGCCCGCTCCCGGAGCGGAGCAGTCCGGAGGAGGCGTTTCGCTCTCCATCATCGCTGGAAGAAGATCCCCCGAAGGTGAGCTCATTTGAGAGGGGCTAAGGCCCGAACTGCAAAAATATATGCGGTGGTTATCTTCTCAGAAGAAAAAGAGGGTATATTTGTACTATTAAAGGTATTTCGGGTCACTTATGACTCGCGGGAGGATTGATTCCCCCGCGGACTTTGTGCGGCAACAACGCCCCCCAGGGTGGGACCCTCTGTGGGAGACTTCTTCTCCCGTTTGGAAGCTTCGGCTTCCGAATCCCCGGGCGCAGTCCTTTTTCTCTTCTGGTCGCCTTCCCTCATGGAGACGCTCTCTCCCTCGGCTAGAATGGGCAGCGTTGGGGGCCCGCGTGCGCCCACATTATCCTCCACAGTATCTTCCTTCAAGGGCTCTGGGCAAGCTGCGGTCTGGAGCATCTTTTCCAATACCGAATTTTCCAAACCCTCAGGGAGGGGGGCCGAACACCGAATCAACTTCGCCTTTGTGAGCCAGTCCTGGTCAAAAAGCGAACTCTCAGGGATAACTTCATAACAAAGTAGAGAAAGTATGTTCGGCCAGAAGATGCCTTACCTGTTTGGCGGTGCGGTTGCTGCTCAGGCCCACATCCTCGGTGATTTCCGGACACTCCGTCTGAGGTCCGAAGAATGATTTGTACATCTCCTCGTGCGTCAGGCCAAGAAAATTTTGAATGGCACGCGGTCCCTCGGGATTGAACTCCCACAGACGAAGAGGCCGGCGTTTGCAAGGCTGGACTTGACGAACCAGCATAACCTGTATCAGCGCAACCAAATTGAAATCTCCATTGAAGAGATCTCGAATGCGGTCTTGCAGTATAGGCACGTACTTGGCTGGCCCCCAGCTCAGACCTCTGCTGATCCACGACATCAGTTGTGGTGGGGGGCCCGAGCGGAAAACAGGGGGCCACCCACTTGGCACTTCTAGGAGCCGTGATGTAGAACCACTCCTATTGCCACAGTTCAGACACCTCTGGAATGGAACCTTTGGGCCATGGAGCTCCCGTCATCTTGCGTATTAAGGCACCTCCACACGCCGCCTGTTGCCCCTCAATCATCTTCGGCTTTACTTCAAAGGTCTTGAGCCACAGGACAAAGTGAGGGGTGACCCGGAGGAAGGCCTCGCACACGATGATAAATGTCGTGATATGAAGAAAGGAGTCCGGAGCTAGATCATGGAAATCTAGCCCGTAGTAAAACATCAAGCCCCTGACGAATGGATCCAGAGCAAGGCCTAGACCTCGGAGGAAGTGGGAGACGAACACGATGCTCTCTTTGGGTTCGGGGGAAGGGACGGCCTGCCCACGGGGAGGCAGCCGATGCAAGATCTCGGCGGTCAGATATCTGGCCTCCCTCAACTTTTTGATGTCTTCTTCCGTGACAGAGGAGGGCACCCATCGGCCTTGAAGGCTAGATCCGGACATGATTGAAGGTTCGGAGCACCTGACCTAAACTTTGGGCGTTTGAGCTTGAGGCGGGGGAAGGATTCGATTGAGCACGGAAGGGAAAAATAAAAGCCTTGTCCCTTTATAAAGAGGGTGGATATCAAGCGTCCTCTCCGTGTCCGTTTGGACTTGCCTATAATCTAGGAGTCCTAGAAGCGGTTGGGTTACCCATGCCCGTATTGATGAGAATCTCGGAATAAGGGGGACACGATATCTTCTTTAACAATACGTGCCAAGGAAACCTCCTCGCATAACGCGCTGAGATGAGACAGTAAAACGGTTTGAATAAAAGCTTGGCCGTGGTGTGATGTCACACTACGAAATATGTCAGCAGATTAGATTTGTGTAAATATTATTCTCTCAATGGCAATATGTGGAAACTTATTTTGCAGAGCCGGACACTATCTTTGTGTTCAAAATCTTCTATGAAGTACTTGGAGGAGGAACCTGCCTTGCAATGCCGAAGACAATATGCGCGTCGGACTCGTCGTCATTGAAGCCTGGTTCAGGGGCTACTGAGGGAGTCCTGGATTAGGGGTTGTTCGGATAGCCGGATTCCTGGACTATGAAGATACAATATTGAAGACTTCGTCCCGTGTCCGGGGGGGACTTTCCTTGGCGTGGAAGGCAAGCTTGGCGATACGGATATGCAGATCTCCTACCATTGTAACCGACTCTATGTAACCCTAACCCTACCGGGTGTCTATATAAACCGGAGGGTTTTAGTCCGTAGGACAACATACACATCAACAATCATACCATAGGCTAGCTTCTAGGGTTTAGCCTCCTCGATCTCATGGTAGATCTACTCTTGTACTACCCATATCATCAATATTAATCAAGCAGGACGTAGGGTTTTACCTCCATCGAGAGGGCCCGAACCTGGTAAAACTTCGTGTCCCTTGTCTCCTGTTACCATCCGGCCTAGACGAAAAGTTTGGGACCCCCTACCCGAGATCCGCTGGTTTTGACACCGACAATCATCCTCAGCCAAAACTCACACCCATTGGCCATGCGCATTTCCCATACCGCTAATCAAACACTTGGCTACTAATTCATGTTTGCGCATAGTTCGGTCTCCTCATGAGAATCTTATGTTGTAATTTTCTTCCTAGATCCTACCCAGGGAGTGCCCAACCCACTATACATGCCTAGGCCGCCCAGAACACATGGCAACTCCACGGTCACGCGGTGACCACATGACGGGCATGCGAGTTTACGCGCTCTAGAGTTGGGGCCCTTGGCCACTGTCCAAACCTCGATGTATCGCCACCAAACCATGTATTTCTAATTAAATGGATACTTATGTAACTAGAAATGATTTTTGGAAAAATAAAGAACAAACTATAAGATAGTTGTAGTTCAAATTTAACCCATTTCCTGTTGAATCGGCGGAAATTTGTCTTTTTCAGGAGAGGTGGATCAAAACGTTTTACACCCAACCATTTTGTCAATTGTGCATTAAATATGGCCTAATATTTTATAAAATTGATTTGTTCCAATTTTGTAACAAATATATGGTAGGTCTTTCACACAAAAAACTCATTTTGGGCACTCAAAAAATGGAAAATCTATTTTTTGTCCAAAGACAGTGAAAACTTCCTTAGGAAACATTTTTTTCCATTCCAATATGTACCCTTGTGCACAATATTAAATCATTTGAACAAACTATGCCATGAATGTGGCCATAAGATTGATCATTGGGCCTGAAAGCCATGAATCTCCACACATGATAGCTCATTTTTTAGAACACTTTTTAAAAGAATTGTTGTATTACAAGTTTATTATTTTTTCTGGTAACTTGGTCAAATATATTGACACAATGCAAAGGTTTTCCAATTTTTTGATTTTTTTTGAATTTTTTATGCCCGTTTCAAAATGCGGTCAAAACGGCGGGAATGACCATTCCTAGCTAGTGGTTGGATCTTGAAAAACTTTTGGTGTTTCTCTGATTAAGTATATACTTATGTACCTAGAAATGATTTTTTGAAAAAAATAAAGAGCAAACAATGAGGTAGTTGCAGTTCAAACTTGACCCGCTTCCAACTGAATCGGCAGAAATTTGTCTTTTTCACGAGAGGTGGACCGAAACTTTTAACACCCAACCATTTTGTCAATTGTGCATTAAATATGTCCTAGTATTTTAGAAAATTGATTTAGTCCAATTTTGCAACAAATATATGGTAGGTCCTTCACACAAAAAACACATTTTGGGCACTCAAAAAATCGAAAATCTAATTTTCGTCCAAAGAAAATGAAAACATCCATAGGAAACATTGTTTGCCATTCCAATATGCACCCTTGTGCATAATATTAAATCATTTGAACAAATATGCCATTAGTATGGCCATAAGATTGATCATTTGGCTTGAAAGCCATGAATCTTCACACATGATAGCTCATTTTTAGTTCACTTTTTTTAAAAGAATTGCCGTATTACAAGTTTATTATTTTTCCTGGTAACTTGGTCACATGTAATGACACAATGCGAAGGTTTTCCAATTTTTTGGTTTTTTTGAAATTTTTATGCCCGTTTCAAAATGTGGTCACAACGGCGAGAATGACCGTTCTTAGGTAGTGGTTGAATCTTAGAAAACTTTTGGTGTTTCTATGATTAAATAAATACTTATGTACCTAGAAATTATTTTTGGAAAAAATAAAGATCTAACTATGAGGCAACTGCAGTTCAAATATGACTCGCTTCTAGGTGAATCGGTGGAAATTTGTCTTTTTCATGAGAGGTGGACCAAAACTTTTGACACCGAACCATTTGCTCAATTGTGCATTAAAAATGGCCTAATATTTTATAAAAATGGTGTGGTCCAATTTTGCAAAAAATGTATGGTAGGTCCTTCACAAAAAAAACTCATTTTTGGCATTCAGAAAATGAAAAATGGTTTTTTCGTCAAAATAAAATGAAAACTTTCTGAGACAACATTGTTTGCCATTCCAAGATGCACCCTGGTGCACAATATGTGATCATTTGGAACAAAGATTTGGTAGGTTCTTCAAAAGAAAAACATTTCGGGCACTCGAAAAATAGATAATGGCATTTTTGAGCAATGAAAATGAAAACTCCCTAGATCAACACCGTTTGTCATCCCAAGATACACACATGTGCACAATATTCATTCATTCTAACAAACTATTAGTGATTAATATGTTGAATGTTTTCCCTAATTAAGAGGGTAAAAAACTATAAGAGAAACAAAAGGGAAAAACAAAATTACATAAGCTTAATTCTGATTGGTGGAATCCGTTTTGGCATGGATCGATAACATGGCAAACGTCCGTCCGTCCGTCCATCCATCCATCCATCCGTCCATCCAACTGACCACGGCCTTCCCCCAACCCCATCACCACCGCGACCTCCCTCCCTCGCTCCCTAGCTCTCCCTGCCTCAGGTCCATCCGACCCATGGGCGGATGAGGGCGGAAACCCTAGCCCTTCACCCACCCACCTAATGGATGGACGGGGACGGGGAGATGACAGCGCGGTGGCGGAGACCTCCATGGCGAGTGCATGCTGGCAGCCAGCCATCTCCAGCAAGCCAGACCTACTGGCGACGCTGCTCACGGGCCGGGCCCTGCCGGCGGAGGATGGGGAGCATAGCCGCCGCTTGTACATCGGATGATCCCATCTACGAGTTCATCGCCTCCGACCCCGTCTACAACCCGCAGGTATCTCCCTGCCCTACCCTCTCCGGCAACCCGATCCCGATCTCTCTCTTCCTACCCATCTCGGTCGATCTTGATTCTTGGCTTCCACACGTCGTCCTTGCTGCTATGGCTGATCGAGATGCGGTGTGGAATTGATCCGTAGCTTACTGCCTTGTCATCGTTGTTTCAGCATGATGATTCTCATCAACTTGCACCTGACCATAGTCCAGTAAATGCATGGCAGTGTTTTGTCTTGGCAATTAGCAGTTTGTTAGTGTGCATAGCGTGTTCTGCACAATACGGAAGTAATTTTAAGCCAGCAGTAGGTGTTCTGCAGTTGGTTATTCACGGTAGTAAATTCAGTAGACAACTAGCTAAGCTCATGGCCTCATGGGTTGAGATGGAATGGGCATCATGGGGCATTGGTCAACTGTGTAACTTGAGAATTGTTACTGTTAATGTTGCATTGACATTTACTAATTCAATTTGTTTTCTTGCTTTTGGATAAATAAACTCTTTGCAGATAACTTTTGTGGGGGACCGGACGGTGGTGGACATGTACAAGTTCCTCAAGAAGCACGCTGCCATCCCTTTCAACTCTGCTGCAGCCGCGGCCAGCTGTGCTTCTACCTCGGCTACAAACTGCCTAGGTGAGCTTTATCCCTCTGTGGCACCTCTGGTGGCATTGGACTTGTGATTGTGGTGTTGGGTGTGTTTGGTTTTGTGCCAAAGCTGGCCTTTCCAAAATATTGGTGCACCCATGAGTTTTGTCTGTTGTTTGGTTGGAAACCAAATATTTGGCTTGCCCAACCCAGCCCGCATTGTCCCAGGCAATTCTGGCCAATACGCGGGCGGTAGTTGCTGCTGTGTAGTCATCGGTCAGACCTATGCATTTCATCAGAAGTCAGATAAAGCTCGGACTATGCTTCTGAACAGAATGAAACCTTTCTCTTTCTTTTATCTGTCTTCAATTCTTTGGATCGAACGGCTCTCTTGAACACATGTAAGTCAGTGTGGTGCTGGTTAAACAACTATAGTAGATCGTTTTTTTGCATTTTTGCATTTCTCATCCTTGGATATTTTGCCAAAAGTAAACCCTTTGATTTGTTGCCATTCCTGCGATAATAATTTGTTTTCGTTGTTAAGTATTTTTTAGCAGTAATAAACCGATCTCTTTCATTCAAGTGGCAGTTTAGTGTTTGCAGTATCTTGGATACAACCAGGGATACACTGCGAGTAGATAGACCGTACAACAAGTTCACTTATCTAGCGAACATATGAGCCACCTTATTAGCACTTTGACTTACATGAACAAAAGAAATGGAAGTAAAACTGGACAATGAAGATTTAATATCAGCAACAACTTTCATCATGTTTCCCTCTGTTTATTTTCTACAAGCCCAAGCCATTGATGCAATCCCTCCCTCATGTTGTATTGATGTTGAATTCAAGCTAAGGTACCCGTGATTAACCTTTGTTTTCCTCTCTCTCTCTCTCTCTCTCTCTCTCTCTCTCTCTCTCCTTGTGCAGCGGCTGTTGTTTGGTCACCACGAAGCTCACGTCCATGGAGCTCCAGTGTCAAGGGCACAAAGGTCAGCTACCTGCTACTGCTTTGTTGATTCTAGAAGCATTCCTTCCTTCCTAGCACATGTCTCATCTTCTTCTTCTTGTGTAGTAGTGTGACGCCCCGAGAGAGATGCTCCAGAAGACTTGCAGCTACTCTGAGTTTCGTCGTGTGTTTTGTTTTTTCCGTTGCATCCATCATTGCATATTTTGCATTGCGTCATGTCATCATGCCATTAATATTGCAACCGTTTCAAAACTCTTTTAAATAAATTGTATGGATCTTCGATCCATTTAAATCGAGGGAAGGGTGACTTCTCTTTATAACCTATCCTCCCAATATTATGGAGCTATAATAAATATTCCACTATTTTGGAATTCACCTTAACATACTTGCAAAACAAATTCCATGCCTTTTCTATCTCAATTTTCTTGACCTCAAACTTTTCCCATAAATCCTTTCGTCACTTTCCCGAGCTCCACCAAAATTCCAAACATTTTTGGACTCTTCAAAAATGTTTTCCTAATTCAAACTTATTTGAATCACATTCAAATTATGTTCGAATGCAATCCTTCCAAGCGGTGCCAAATGTATTTTTCTTGGTCCGTGCACAATTTTGTGAGTCGGGGAAATTATCCCCATGCCCAAACTCTTTCCCTAACCTTTTCTTTCTTCCCTTTTCTTTCTCTTTATTTTTTGTTTTGAAAAGAATAAGAGAAGAGAGGAGAGAGGAGCCAGCCAAGCCGGTCCGCCTAGGCCATCCTATCCCTAGGCCCAATTCCACCGCTGGCCTCTTGGGCCTGACATCCAGCCGGCCCACTCCCTCCCGAACCCTAGGCCGACCGCTCCCTTGCCCAATCCTCCTCCCTCTCCCCTCGTTCGTCTCATCCCTCGTCCTCTCCCTCGTTCTCTTGCGCCGCCTTCCCCCATCTCCATCGATCCCCATCTCCCTTCTCTCCCCTTCGTCCTCCTCACGCGCCGCCACCCACAGGAGGGTCACCCCACGCGCGACCCCGCCTCGCGCCCGATCTCTTCTGTCTCGACGGTGACCCCTGCGGTCCAGTGAGCCTCTGCTCCGCCCTGCCTCCTGCTTCGCCGCGTCGCTCGCTCGGGGGCGCCCAAGCGTGCACCTGCAACCCCCCACGTCTGTCTGCCTCGGAGCCGACCACCACCCCCGGGAGCTGGCCCCTTCTTCCCTGCCGCGAGCCTCGTCGCCAGAGTGCCTCGCCATGCCGTCCTCATGGCAAGCTTCCCACGTCCGCGGCCTCCCTGCATACAAGCAACCAGCGCACGTTGCCCGCTCGACCTCCTTCTCCTGCTCCTCGCCCTGGGCGTCTAGCGACCTCCCCTTCCTTGCTCCTCCTCGTGCGCCCAAGTCCATGGCACCTCCAGCCTCCAGGAGCTTCGCCTCCCTTGCTCCATGCCAAGGGCGATGGTAGCCACTCCGTCCTGCTGCTGCTCTTCCCGTGTCGCGCCGCCGTCGACCTCCTGTTGCCGCGGGACCACCGCCTCGCTACCCTCATGCGCTTCCTCCTATGTTGCCTCCATTTGGGGCTGTTTCGTTTTGGGCTTTATGGGAAAGTCCTCTCCGACAAGTGTATGAGTACACAGTGTCGTGTCCAGTACCTCTACCGGCGTCTCCGGAATCGCCAAGGCCTGCAAGTCCACCAAGACCTCGACCACAATACATGTACGACTACAACGTGAACGAGTACCACGACGACCCTCAAAGAGCTCGGGTCCGTCAAGTTCCACTACCGCCGATTAGTACGACTACCGTCGAAAAAACGAGACTGTCAAGACCGGACCGACAAGTACCCTGACGACCTTGTACCACTATCATCGCAATACCCCAAGTACCCCTACCGACGGCCCCGAACATCTACGAAAGTATACGACTACCGTTACCCAAAAAACTGTGGATTCGACAAGATCAAGTGTGCAACTATCGTCGACCGTGGATTCGTCAAGTTCCTATCTGAAATGAACGTGTACCACTACTTCCACTACGACCGTCCGAGAACGAATACTTTTGTGGTATGAGATGTTCGTGTTTGCACAGTGTCCGAGCTATCGTTGCACATTCCTCCTTGTTTGCCATGCCGTCGACTCATGGGAAACCCGGTTACTGGGAGCACCCCATCGTTCATCATGACACGCTCTCATCACACTTTCTTTTGCACCGACATCTCAATCGAGTTACCGGAACCGATATGTTGTCATGGCATCATTTTCGGATTCGTTGCCGTGGCACCCCTTTCATTTGCGCCACGATGAGAAATGCTGCATAACATGTTCATATCAACATTTTCATAAAAAATGCATAAAACTTGTATGTCATACACATCATGCTAACAACTTTTAAAATGTTTAATTTGGTGTTTGCATTAAATTGCTAAATGCATATGGGATTTACCGGAATTGTTGTTTGATGTTTCCGGCCCCATTCAAATTGTTTAGATTGTGTAGTTTACTTTTGCCTCACCTCTTGCCATGTTTAACAACATTTAATTTTGTTGAGTAGCTTAAATGGGCGAGAACTAAATAATTGTTGTGGTGTTTCTTCAATATGCAACTCGTTCATGTTGAGCTCCACTTAACTTGTAGTTTTGTTTGTGCACTTTGCCATGCCATGCCTCATTAAACCGGACATGCATCATACATGCATCATGCCATGTTTATGTGATTGTTGTTTACCATGTTGTTTGTTTCTTTCCGGTGTTGCTTCTTCTTGTTAGTTCTGGTTACGTTGCGTTTGTGAGGATCCGCTCGACTACGTCCGTTTGTCTTCTTCATGGACCCGTTCTTCTTCCTTGCGGAATCTCAGGCAAGATGACCATACCCTCGAAATCACTTCTATCTTTGCTTGCTAGTTGTTCGCTCTATTGCTATGCCTTGCTACCTACCACTAGCTATATCATGCCTGCCATATTGTCATGTCAAGCCTCTAACCCTCCTTCCTAGCAAACCGTTGTTTGGCTAAGTTACCGCTTTTGCTCAGCCCCTCTTATAGCATTGCTAGTTGCAGGTGAAGATGAAGCTTGGTCCATGTTGGAACATGGATATGTTGGGATATCACAATATCTTTTACTTTAATTAATGCATCTATATACTTGGTAAAGGGTGGAGGGCTCGGCCTTATGCCTGGTGTTTTGTTCCACTCTTGCCGCCCTAGTTTCCGTCATACCGATGTTATGTTCCTTGATTTTGCGTTCCTTACACGGTTGGGTGTTATGAGAACCCCTTGACAGTTTGCTTTGAATAAAACTCCTCCAGCAAGGGCCAACCTTGGTTTTACATTTTCCTAACAACCTAAGCCTTTTTCCGTTCACTACTGGAATCAGCTTCTTTGCCGTCCGCCATGGATCACGGACGGCAAGCGTCTTTGCCATCCACCAGTAGACGGCAAACTGTCCGTCTGAACACGTGCCAGCAAAGTCCTTCTTTGCCATCCGCTTCCTAGAAATGGACGGTAAAGGATTTTGTCGTCCGCCATCCAAGGCCAGTAGACGGCAAAGACAACGGACGACAATGCGGTAACGTGAGTGCCGTTAGGGGGTTAACAGCGCTCTTTGTCGTCTGCCAACGGACGACAAAGAGTTAAAGCTCTTTGCCGTCCACTGACAGACGGCAAAGAGCTCAGCTAGTCAGTACTGGGAAGCTGCCACGTGACCAGCTATGCCATCTACCAGCGGACGGCAAAGTGATTTGAATCTTTGCCGTCTGCAAGCAGACGGCAAAGTAACCAAATAGGCAGCCAGTGTTTCCTAGGTTTTATAGGTAGCTGCCACGTGTCCTCTTTGCCGTCTGCTAGCAGACGGCAAAGAGCTTCGCCGTCAGCTAGCAGACGGCAAAGAGGCTACATATCCCCTGTTTTTTATTTGAATCCATTTAATTTCACAGGAATTCACACACAGATATACATATATATATATATATATATATATTTTCACATGCATAGCAGACATATGATGTATCCAACACATAGTTCCATCCATGACAACATACATACATAATAAGAAACATAGTTCCATCCATACATATTACAATAACATCACAATTTTCATCCAACACATTGTTCCATGCATGCATCCATATAACAAAGTTCCACATTTTTTATCGATACAAACAAAAAAAAGAAAAGGGAAACAAGCACTCCATCCATGCAAGCTTCCATATAGTGAACTAAATCTGCAAAATGGGAAACAAGAAAGTTAGAAGAAGAAGACTAGAATCAGAAGAAGAAGAAGAAGAAGAAGAAGAAAATGAAGAAGAAGAAGAAGAAGAAGAAGTAAGCATACTTAGGTAAAATGGAGCTAACCTAGCTAATTGTGCCATTTTTGAGTGAACTAAGCATATTATGCCATTTTTGATATAACTTAGAGCTAACTTCATTTTGGAGAAGAAGAAAACTAGAAGAAGAAGAAAAGAATAAGTCTTCTTCTTTTTTTCTTCTTTTTCTTCTTCTTTTCTTCCTCTTCCTGGATTTTCATCATCTTATTATGTCATTTGTGGACTAAATAGGCTAAATTATGTCATAAATGGACTAAATATGCTAAATAAGAAGAAAAATGCCATTTTTGAGCTTACCTAGCTAATTATGCCATTTTTGACCTAACTAAGCATATTATGAGATATAACTTAGAGCTTACTTCTTCTTCTTCTTCTAGTCTTCTTCTTCTTATCCTTCTTCTTCTTCTTCTTTTCTTCTTTTCTTCCTATTCCTTCTTTCCTTCCTCTTCCTTAATTTTCTTCATCTTATTATGTCATTTGTGGACTAAATAGGCTAAAATATGTCATAAATGGACTAAACACGCTAAATAAGAAGAAAAATACTGTTATCATGGAGGTGTAGGAATAGTTGGGGCTGCGCCAGTGCCAGATGGAGGTGAAGGACCGGTCGGGGTTCCGGCGTTGGCAGAAGGAGTGGTCGATGCTTGTCGGGAGCCATGCTGCACCAAAGATCATTTCCAATAATGTCTCGTTAGCAAGTTCGCAAACTGAAATGTGAATAGTAGTAAGCAACGACCATTCAAATAAACTCACCGTGGTTGCCGGAGAAATCTGGGGCATCGACGGAGGGCCCTGGCCGTTTTTCTCGCACATGGCCTGCACATTTGGTTCCGGAGAAATTGCCCGGATAGCGTTGTCGTTCCGGTTCCTCTCCTCCTCCAACACCTTAGCCGTCATCTCCTCCATCTCCTTTTGTGGCTCCCTTTTTGCCTCCTCCACAAGATCCTTCGTCTTCAATCTCTCTTTATCTACAATACCCTGCAACACACCACTCCTCGTTAGCATTGTAATCATCGACGGACGCACACACAATGTAATGGAGGAAAGGTGAGAGAGTCCGTATAACTAACCGCCATGGTGATCTCCATGGGCCGTGCACGAGGCGTTATCTCAGGATCAGAGCTACTGAGACGCTTCTTGATCTGTGCGAGAGTCTTAGGACAATGTATCAGTCCATCACCAATGGCTAGAGAGCCATGGGACGTCCCGCCACCAGATATCATCACTAGCTCTGTATCAAAAGGATCCTGGCTCGGGTTAGAGTCCTCCCCTTTCCTCGCCTTCCCCTCGTGTCTGTACTTCACAAGCTTGTGGTGGGAGGTCTTGTTGGTGAAGCTCTCTTGATCATCTAGGTTAGACTCTGTGAATGGCTTGGCCTTCTTGTTTGGGGCCATATGGGCCATGCCATAGAGGTCGAACAGACCTGGCACAGGCTTCTTGTGGTGGTGCGCCTGAGAGAGAGGAACAAAATATTAGTTAAGGGCTCAAGCTAGCATGAAGAATGATATTGCTATGTAAATAGGTCATTTTGGAGCTAACTAGCTAAGATTAGTTTAGGTCGTTATTGAGCTATCGAAGGTAGTTATGCCATTTTTTAACTGACTAAAGCATATTAAGTCATTTCATAGAGCTATCTAAGGTTATTATGTCATTTTAGAGCTAAATATGTCATAAATGAACTATCTAGCATGAAGAATGAATTGCATGAATCATGTAGCAAACCACATACCCAGTTATCCCCGTACTCAAATAGGTTGGAGCTCCCATGATGGTGTGGTACACCTTCCATTTGGTCACGCTTATCCTTGGCCCTTTGGTGTTCGACTTTCCATTGGGCACAGCACCAAGCATCCATCAACGCCTTCCAACAGTCCATCTTATCCACACACCATCTCGGGGGCACCTAAGTGAGTCAAGAGAAATTTCAGCTCTACGCCTACGAATCAGATCAAGAAAACTAAGTTCAAGGCCTTAAGAATAGGTAATTACCTGCATGTACTTCTCCTTACTTAGAAACTAGCCGCAACACTTCTGCTTGCCCCTCCTAATACCCTTCGAGGCGTAGTAGTCTCGAACGGCCTGCACCCGAGCCTCGCGCCTTAAGTTCTGAAGTAGGTGCTTGCACTCGTTTTGAACAACCATACACACGGCCTCCTATTCTCCCTCTAAAACCCTGTAGAAGGTCTGCAAACAAACAAGACAACACTGATTAGTACAATCACTAGGTAGTGTTGATTTTTAATTCCGTAAAGGAGAAATTACCCAAAACTGACGAAGCACAATGTCGGCCACCGTCTCGCACAAGACACCGTCGACCCTCTCCTCCGGCGGGGCCGGGGCAACCGAGTACAGCTCCCATGTTAGTGCTAGCTGTGGAACCTGACCCTCACCGGGTAACATGACCCACCTAGGGAAGTGATGCCGGCAAAGCACACCAAGGACCTGGTTGGGCATACGGGAACCACGGGGGCGTACCCAGCCCCTACAGTATGACAAGGCCAACACATTAGATATTAATTTGAAAGAACATGAAGGCAAAAGGTTAAAAAAATAGTAAATGCACTTACTATCGTCGGGGGTCGTCGGCAACACTTCTGCTTGCCCCTCTAAAACCCTTTAGGCGCAATCAACCACCTCTGGTCGGGGGTCGTCGGCACGGGCGGCAGCTTTGTAGCGCCATGTGATGAAACACAAGTATAGGGGATCTATCGTAGTCCTTTCAATAAGTAAGAGTGTCGAACCCAACGAGGAGCAGAAGGAAATGATAAGCGCTTTTCAGCAAGGTATTCTCTGCAAGCACTGAAATTATAAGTAACAGATAGTTTTGTGATAAGATAATTGGTAACGAGCAACAAGTAACAAAAGTAAATAAAGTGCAGGAAGGTCGCCCAATCCTTTTTGTAGCAAAGGACAAGCCTGGACAAACTCTTATATGATGTAAAGCGCACCCAAGGACACATGGGAATATCGTCAAGCAAGGTTTCATCACGATCATATGATTGGCATTCGGTACTTTGATAATTTGGTATGTGGGTGGGCCGGTGCTTGGGTACTGCCCTTACTTGGACAAGTATCCCACTTATGATTAACCTCTATTACAAGCATCAGCGACTACAACAAAAGTATTAAGGCAAACATAACCATAGCATGAAACATATGGATCCAAATTAGCCCCTTACGAAGCAAAGCATAAACTAGGGTTTAAGCTTTTGTCACTCTAGCAAACCATCATCTACTTATTACTTCCCAATGCCTTCCTCTAGGCCCAAATAATGGTGAAGTGTCATGTAGTCGACATTCACATAACACCACTAGAGGAGAGACAACATACATCTCATCAAAATATCGAACTAATACCAAATTCACATGACTACTAATAGCAAGACTTCTCCCATGTCCTTAGGAACAAACATAACTACTCACAAAGCATATTCATGTTCATAATCAAAGGGGTATTACTACGCATATAGGATCTGAACATATGATCTTCAACCAAATAAACCAACTAGCATCAACTACAAGGAGTAATTAACACTACTAGCAACCCACAGGTACCAATCCCGGACTTGGAGGCAAGAATTGGATACAAGAGATGAACTAGGGTTTGAGAGGAGATGGTGCTGGTGAAGATGTTGATGGATATTGACCCCCTCCCGATGAGAGGATCGTTGGTGATGACAATGGCGATGATTTCCCCCTCCCGGAGGGAACTTTCCCCGGCAGAACAGCTCCACCGGAGCCCTAGATTGGTTCCGCCAAGGTTCCGCCTCGTGGCGGCAGAGTCTCGTCTGGAAAGATGGCTTCTGATTTTTCCTCATCGAAAGACTCCATATAGCAGAAGATGGGCATCGAAGGGCCACCAGGGGGCCCACGAGGTAGGGGGGCGCGCCCAGGGGGTAGGGCGCGCCCCCCACCCTCGTGGGCAGGGTGTGCCCCCCCTAGTGAACTTCTTGCGCTCAGTATTTTTTATATATTCCGAACATGACTTCCGTGAAGTTTCAGGACTTTTGGAGCTGTGCAAAACAGGTCTCTAATATTTGCTCCTTTTCCAGCCCAGAATCCCAGCTGCCGGCATTCTCCCTCTTTATGTAAACCTTGTAAAATAAGAGAGAATAAGCATAAGTATTGTGACATAATTTGTAATAACAGCCCATAATGCAATAAATATCGATATAAAAGCTTGATGCAAAATGGACGTATCAACTCCCCCAAGCTTAGACCTCGCTTGTCCTCAAGCGAAAGCCGAAATTGAAAAATATGTCCACATGTTTAGAGATAGAGGTGTCGATAAAAATAAAATACGGACGTGAGGGCATCATTATCATTCTTAGAAAAGCAACTTATATAATTCTTGTCATATGATCTCTTATGCTAGAGTAACAATTCAATCACAATTTCAAGTATGAATTGTAAACTTCATTGAAAACTAACAAACTATAATCTCAGTCATTGGAGCAATTGCAATTTATTATAACATAAGAAAGAGTCAATATATAAGAGCTTTTTAGCAAGTCCACATACTCAACTATCATATAGTCTTTCACAATTGCTAACACTCACGCAATACTTATGGGTATGGAGTTTTAATCGGACACAGAGAAAGATAGGGGCTTATAGTTTTGCCTCCCAACATTTTACCTCAAGGGTAATGTCAACAATAATAGTTCATGAAAACTCACATCTAGTTAGCCATATATACCAAGATCTTTCCAACATGTTGTGCTTGCCAAAAGATAAAATGTAAAAAGGAAAGGTGAAGATCACCATGACTCTTATGTAAGGTATAAGATGAAAGTAAAAGATAGGCCCTTCGCAAAGGGAAGCAGAGGTTGTCATGCCCTTTTATGGATGGATGCACAAAATCTGAATGCGAAAGAACGTCACTTTATATTGCCACTTGTGATATGGACCTTTATTATGCAGTCCGTCGCTTTTATTTCTTCCATATCACACGATCGTATAAAGCTTATTTTCTCCCACACTAATAAGTCATACATATTTAGAGAGCAAATTTTATTGCTTGCACCGATGACAACTTACTTGGAGGATCTTACTCAATCCATAGGTAGGTATGGTGGACTCTCATGGTAAAACTGGTTTAAGGGTGTTTGGAAGCACAAGTAGTATGTCTACTTGGTGTGATGAATTTGGCTAGCATGAGGGGGAAAGGCAAGCTCAATCATGTTGGATGATCCATGACAATATAATTTATCTCAGATGTAAGAAAACATAACCCATTACGTTGTCTTCCTTGTCCAGCGTCAACTCTTTAGCATGTCGTACTTTAATGAGTGATCACCATCATAAAAGATGTCCAAGATAGTGTATTTATATGTGAAGACCTCTCTTTCTTTATTACTTCCTATTAATTGCAGCGATGACCAAAACTATGTTTGTCATCTCTCAACAACTTTTATTCATCATACTTTTTATATGTGAGCTCATTACTCTCCATAAGATCCATATGATCTTTTTGTTTATTTTTATTCTTTCTCTTTTCTTTTATTCACTCAAGATCATGGAAAAAATAATAAAGCCCTTGACTCAACACTAATCTTTATTATATAGCTCACGGACTCGATTACATAGAAGGATCATAAAGCAAAACTCACAACTAGATCATACTAAAAAGCTTTTATTCTACTAGATCAAGACATTATCAAAAGGATCAAACTAAGAAAAACGGTAAAGATAAATGTGATGGTGATACGATACCGGGGCACTCCCCCAAGCTTGGCAGTTGCCAAGGGGAGTGCCCATACCCATGTGATTATATCTCTTTTGTTGGTGAAGAAGATGGTGGTGATGATGGATAGTCTCACATCGAGCGTAGGAGGTCTTCTAACTTGCGGATAATGCCGTTGAGTGCGATGATATGCTCCTTCAACAAAATATTTTCACATGTGAGATACTTATTTTGTTTACGAGCTAACTCAATCATCTTGAAAGCTTCGATCTTAGTTGGGGTAAAAATATTTTGATCAAGTTGAAGGATGTCTTCTGTTGCCGAAACTTGGTCCTCCGTGGTCTTCTTGATCCCTTCATCCTTGTTGATCTCCATGGGTTCTTCTCTCTTCAGCTCTATCTTCATTAGCCAAGCATCGTTGCCCTCATTGTTGGAGGAGGAGGGAGACGACATGATGCTTGGCTTTGACAACCCTGGCAGAAAATAGCTCGAAACAAGAACAGGAGATTCTTGCGTGATACGGGAGTCAAAACCTTTGGGAAGTTATATAATGAATTTTTACCGACCAAAATACGTGTCGTGTAAGAAAACGGAGTCCGGAAAGCGCACGAGGTGCCCACGAGGTAGGGGGCGCGCCCAGGGAGTAGGGCGCGCCCTCCACCCTCGTGGAGCCCTCGTGTCCTTCCCGGGCTGCTTCTTGTTTTTCTATTTTTTCTAAATATTCCAAAATGGAAGAAAATTGCAATTAGAACTGTTTTGGAGTCGGTTTACTTACCGTACCACATACCTATTCCTTTTCAGAGTTTGAAACGTTCCGAAAAGTGTCCCTTATGTATTCCTCCGGAGTTACGGTTTCAATAACATTGGTTTCAACATTTATAGGATTACCTGAGATATAATGTTTAATTCTTTGACCGTTCACCACCTTCGGATTTGTGCCATCGAAATTGTTGATTTTTATGGCACCGGAACGATAGACCTCCTCGATAACGTAACAACCTTCCCATTTAGAGAGAAGTTTTCCTGCAAAAAATCTTAAACGAGAGTAATATATCAATACATAATCACCTAAATTAAACTCACGCTTTTGTATTCTTTTGTCGTGCCATCTTTTAACTTTTTCTTTAAATAATTTGGCATTCTCATAGGCTTGGGTTCTCCATTCATCGAGTGAGCTAATGTCAAATAACCTCTTCTGACCGGCAAGTTTGAAATCATAATTGAGTTCTTTAATATCCCAATAAGCCTTATGTTCTAGTTCGAGAGGTAAGTGACATGCTTTTCCATAAACCATTTTATACGGAGACATACCCATAGGATTTTTATATGCAGTTCTATAGGCCCATAATGCATCATCAAGTTTCTTGGACCAATTCTTTCTAGAGCTATTAACATTCTTTTGCAAAATTAATTTTAGTTCTCTATTGCTCAATTATACTTGATCATTAGACTGTGGTTGATAAGGAGATGCAATTCTATGATTAACATCATACTTAGCAAGCATTTTGCGGAAAGCACCATGAATAAAATGTGAACCACCATTAGTCATTAAATACCTAGGGACTCCAAACCTTGGAAAAATAACTTCTTTAAGCATCTTAATAGAGGTGTTATGATCAGCACTACTAGTTGGAATAGCTTCTACCCACTAAGTAACGTAATCAATAGCAACTAAAATATGTGTACATCCATTAGAGGCAGGAAAAGGTCTCATATAATCAAAGCCCCAAACATCGAATGGTTCAATAACAAGTGAATAATTCATAGGCATTTCTTGACGTCTACTAATATTACCAATTCTTTGACATTCATCACAAGATACAACAAACTTACGGGCATCCTTGAAGAGAGTAGTCCAATAAAAACCGGATTGCAATACCTTATGTGCAGTTATATCTCCAGCGTGGTGTCCTCCATAAGCTTCGGAGTGACACTTGCGTAGGATCTATTCCTGTTCATGCTCAGGTACACAACGTCTAATAACACCATCTACTCCTTCTTTATAAAGATGTGGGTCATCCTAAAAGTAATGTCTCAAATCATAGAAGAACTTTTTCTTTTGCTGGTATGTGAAACTAGGTGGTATAAATTTAGCAACAATGTAATTAGCATAATCAGCGTGCCATGGAGCAGTATAAGAAGCATTTATGACATTTAATTGTTCATCAGGAAAGCTATCATTAATAGGTAGTGGGTCATCAAGAACATTCTCTAGCCTAGACAAGTTGTCTGCAATGGGGTTCTCAGCTCCCTTTCTGCCAATAATATGGAAATCAAATTCTTGTAGCAAGAGAACCCATCTAATAAGTCTAGGTTTAGCATCTTTCTTTTTCATAAGATATTTAATAGCAGCTTGATCTGTGTGAATAGTTACTTTAGAATCAACAATGTAAGGTCTGAACTTATCACAAGCAAATACAACTGATAAGAATTCTTTTTTAGTAGTAGCATAATTTCTATGGGCATTGTCTAGAGTTTTACTAGCATATTGAATAACATTTAATTTCTTATCAACTCTTTGCTCTAGAACAACACCTACAGCATAATCACTAGCATCACACATAATTTCAAAGGGTAAATTCCAATCAGCTGGCTGAACAATAGGTGCAGAGATCAATGATTTCTTAAGTATTTCAAATGCTTCTACGCAATCATCATCAAAAACAAATGGTATATCTTTTTGTAATAAATTAGTCAGAGGCCGAGAAATTTTTGAGAGGTCCTTAATGAACCTCCTATAAAAACTGGCGTGACCAAGGGAACTTCTTATACCTTTGATGTCCTTGGGACATGGCATCTTTTCAATAGCATCAACCTTAGCTTTATCAACTTCAATACCTCTTTCAGAAACTTTATGCCCCAAGACAATACCTTCATTACCCATAAAGTGGCACTTCTCCCAATTCAAGACAAGGTTAGTTTCTTCACATCTCTGCAAAACTCGATCAAGGTTGCTTAAGCAATCATCAAAATAGGATCCATAGATGGAGAAATCGTCCATAAAAACCTCACAAATCTTTTCACAAAAGTCAGAGAATATAGCCATCATGCATCTTTGGAAGTTAGCAAGTGCATTATAGAAACCAAAAGGCATACGTCTATAAGAAAAAGTACCGAACGGGCAAGTAAAAGTGGTCTTAGATTGATCATCAGCTGACATAGGTATTTGAGAGAAACCAGAATAACCATCTAGAAAGCAGAAATGTGTATGTTTGGATAATCTTTCTAGCATTTGATCAATAAAAGGTAAGGGGTAATGATCTTTTTTAGTAGCCTTATTTAATTTGCGGAAATCAATTACCATCCTATAACCTGTAATAATTCTTTGCGGAATCAATTCATCTTTATCATTAGGAACGACAGCAATACCTCCCATTTTAGGGACACAATGCACAGGACTTACCCACTGACTATCAGCAACGGGATAAATTATACCCGCCTCAAGGAGCTTTAGTATTTCCTTTCTTACCACTTCTTTCATCTTAGGATTCAGCCGTCGTTGGTGATCACGAACTGGTTTGGCATCTTTCTCCAAATTTATTTTGTGTCGACATAGTGTGGGACTAATGCCCTTAAGATCATCGAGAGTATATCCAATAGCAGCACAGTGCTTCTTCAGAGTTTTCAATAATCTCTCTTCTTGATGCTCTGAAAGGTTAGCACTAATAATAACAGGATATATCTTTTTCTCCTCAAGATAAGCATATTTAAGAGTATCAGGTAACAGTCTGAGCTCAAACATGGGATCACCCTTGGGTGGAGGAGGATCCCCTAGGATTTCAACAGGCAAATTGTGTTTCAGGATGGGTTCTTGTTTAAAGAATATTTCATCTATTTCCCTTCTTTCATTCATAAACATATCATTTTCATGGTCTAGCAAATACTGTTCTAAAGGATCACTAGGAGGCACGACAATAGAAGCAAGACCAATAATTTCATCTTTACTAGGCAATTCCTCTTCACGGTGTTGTCTTCGAAATTTAGAGAAATTAAATTCATGAGGCATATCACCTAAACCAATAGTAACAACATCATTTTCGCAATCTATCTTAGCATTAACTGTGTTCAAGAAGGGTCTACCAAATATAATGGGACAAAAGCTATCTTGTGGGGAACCAAGAACAAGAATATCAGCAGGATATTTAGTTTTCCCACACAAGACTTCAACATCTCTAACAATTCCAATTGGTGAAATAGTATCTCTATTGGCAAGTTTAATTGTGACATCAATATCTTCTATCTTAGCAGGTGCAATATCATGCATAATTTCTTTATATAAGTCATGAGGTATAGCACTAGCACTGGCACCCATATCACATAAGCCATGATAACAATGATCTCCTATTTTAACAAAAATAATAGGCATGCCTACCAAAGATCTAGGTTTATCTTTAGCACAAGGTTTAGCAATTCTAGTTGTCTCATCACGGAAATGAATAACATGCCCATCAATATTATCAGACAAGAGATCTTTAACAATAGCAATATTAGGTTCAACTTTAATTTGCTCAGGAGGTGTATAGGTTCTAATATTGCTTTTACGAACCACAGTTGAAGCTTTAGCGTGATCTTTTATCCTAACAGGAAAAGGTGGTTTCTCAACGTAAGAAGTAGGAACAATAGGATCATTATAAGTGAGTCTTTTCTTCAACTTTAATAGGTGCAGCTACTTGTACTTCTATGGGAGGATGATATTTAAACCACTTCTCCCTAGGGAGATCAACATGAGTAGCAAAAGACTCACAGAAAGAAGCTATATTTCAGAGTCAAGTCCATATTTAGTGCTAAATTTACGGAAAACATTGGTATCCAAAAAAGATTTAACACAATCAAACTTAGGTGTCATACCTGACTCCTTACCTTCATCGAGGTCCCAATCTTCAGAGTTGCGTTTAATTCTTTCCAATAAATCCCATTTGAATTCAATAGTCTTCATCATAAAAGATCCAGCACAAGAAGTATCGAGCATGGTGCGATTGTTATCAGAAAGCCGTTCATATAAATTTTGAATAATTATTTCTCTTGGAAGCTCATGATTGGGGCATGAATATAACATTGATTTAAGCCTCCCCCAAGCTTGAGTGATGCTTTCTCCTTCGCGAGGCCAAAAATTATATATATAATTGCGATCACGATGAGCAAGATGCATAGGATAGAACTTCTGATGAAATTCCAGTTTCAATCATTTGTAGTTCCATGATCCCATATCATCACATAGCCTATACCATGTCAATGCATCTCACTTAAAAGATAAATGGAAGACCTTCTTCTTAATAACATCATCGGGCACACCTGCAATCTTAAATAATCCACAGACTTCATCCACATATATTAGGTGCTCATCAGGATGCATTGTTCCGTCTCCTGCAAAAGGATTAGCTAGCAGTTTTTCTATCATACCCGAAGGAATTTCAAAGTAGACATTTTCATTTTCATTTTCATTTTCAGTAGGTTCAGTAGGTTGAGGAGCAACTCTTTGCTCTACTGGTCGAGGTGAAGATACCCTGAACAAGCCCCTCAGAGGATTACCTTCCATAGTAACAAGTGACAGTAAATTTCAGCACACTATATAAAGTTTTCCTTACCAAATTCCACCTACCAAAGGCGCTTCACTACCCGGCAACGGCGCCAGAAAAGAGTCTTGATGACCCACAAGTATAGGGGATCTATCATAGTCCTTTCGATAAGTAAGAGTGTCGAACACAACGAGGAGCAGAAGGAAATGATAAGCGCTTTTCAGCAAGGTATTCTCTGCAAGCACTGAAATTATAAGTAACAGATGGTTTTGTGATAAGATAATTGGTAACGAGCAACAAGTAACAAAAGTAAATAAAGTGCAGCAAGGTGGCCCAATCCTTTTTGTAGCAAAGGACAAGCTTGGACAAACTCTTATATGATGTAAAGCGCTCCCAAGGACACATGGGAATATTGTCAAGCTAGATTTCATCACGATCATATGATTCGTGTTCGGTACTTTGATAATTTGGTATGTGGGTGGACCGGTGCTTGGGTATTGCCCTTACTTGGAAAAGTATCCCACTTATGATTAACCTCTATTGCAAGCATCCGCAACTACAACAAAAGTATTAAGGCAAACCTAACCATAGCATGAAACATATGGATCCAAATCAGCCCCTTACGAAGCAACGCATAAACTAGGGTTTAAGCTTCTGTCACTCTAGCAACCCATCATCTACTTATTACTTCCCAATGCCTTCCTCTAGGCCCAAATAATGGTGAAGTGTCATGTAGTCGACGTTCACATAACACCACCAGCGGAGAGATAACATACATCTCATGAAAATATTGAACGAATACCAAATTCACATGACTACTAATAGCAAGACTTCTGCCATGTCCTCGGGAACAAACGTAACTACTCACAAAGCATATTCATGTTCATAATCAGAGGGGTATTAATGTGCAAATAGGATCTGAACAAATGATCTTCCACCAAATAAACCAACTAGCATCAACTACAAGGAGTAATTAACACTACTAGCAACCCATAGGTACCAATCTGGGACTTGGAGGCAAGAATTGGATACAAGAGATGAACTAGGGTTTGAGAGGAGATGGTGCTGGTGAAGATGTTGATGGAGATTGACCCCCCTCCCGATGAGAGGATCGTTGGTGATGATGATGGCGATGATTTCCCCCTCCCAGAGGGAAGTTTCGCCGGCAGAACAGCTCCGCCGGAGCCCTAGATTGGTTCCGTCAAGGTTCCGCCTCATGGCGGCGGAGTCTCGTCTGGAAAGATGGCTTCTGATTTTGTCCTCATCGAAAGACTCCATATAGAAGAAGATGGGCATCAGAGGGCCACCAGGGGCCCACGAGGTAGGGGGCGCGCCCAAGGGGGTAGGGCGCGCCCCGCACCCTTGTGGGCAGGGTGTGGCCCCCTAGTGAACTTCTTGCGCTCAGTATTTTTTATATATTCTGAAAATGACTTCCTTGAAGTTTCAGGACTTTTGGAGCTGTGCAAAATAGGTCTCTAATATTTGCTCCTTTTCCACCCAGAATCCCAGCTGCCGGCATTCTCCCTATTTATGTAAACCTTGTAAAACAAGAGAGAATAGGCATACGTATTATGACATAATGTGTAATAACAGCCCATAATGCAATAAATATCGATATAAAAGTATGATGCAAAATGGACGTATCACCACGCTTGTAGACCTTCTTGCCCTTCTCAACGAGCTCGTCGTCGTTGTAGCTATCATCTGAAAAGGTGTCCTCACTACCATCCTCCGAGCCACTAGCCTCCGGAGTCTCGTGGGCCAAAGACCCCGTGACCAGAGTCTTCTGGGACGAAGACCCCATGACTAGAGTCTTCTGAGACAAAGACTCTGGGACCGGACTCATGTGGGGCGAAGGATCGGCGACTCGAGTCTGGTCGGGGGAAGGATCAGCGACTGGAGGATCGTGGACCAGAGTCCGAGACAGGTCCACGTCAGACGGAGCACTCCTGTGGTCGGGTGAATCTGCTGAGGGTGGTGGCGAGGAAGGCGTAACAGCCTTCCTACCTCTCCCGCTGCCATGTCCACCTCTAGTAGGCTTCTTCGTCCTCCCCCGACCTCTCCCAGCCGAAGAAGAAGCGGCCGCTGCAGTTGTCTGCATACTGTCTAGCAGCGCTCTCCGGAGGGGCTGGGCTGGAATAATGGAACCACCCCTCCCAGTAGCACTCACAGGAGGATCGGGGCGCTCTGGATCCTTGCCCACCATCCTCTCAACACCTGCAATGCCAAAAAGTAAACGAAATTAGTACAACGTAAAAAATTTGGATACCTGACATGAACATAATAGTATGTATATAATTTAAGTGTATCATAATAAAAATACACCCAATCAACACAAATATATATGGGGTCGGGGTGTGGTGTCAGGGTGTCGGGGTCAGGGTGTGGTGTGGGGGTCGGGGTGTCAGGGTGTCATGGTCGGGGTGTGGTCTCGGGGGTCGGGGTAAGGGTGGGTGTGGTGTCAGGGTGTCGGTGGTGGGGTGTCAGGTGTCAGGGTGTCGGCGGTCGGGGTCGGGGTCGGGGTGCGGTGTCAGGTGTGGGTCGGGGTGTGGTGTCACGGTGTCGGTTGGTCGGGGGTCGGGGTCGGGGTGTGGTGTCAGGGTGTCGGGGTCGGGGGTCGGGGTGTCGTGCCGAGGTGTCCTGGTGTCGGGGGTCGGGTCAGGGTCGGGGTCTCTTTTTTCCTTTTCTTCTTCTCTTCCTCTCATGTTTCTTCTTCTTCTTGTCCTCCTCTTCTCTTTATTCTTCTTCTTCTTTTTTTCTTCTTATTTCTCCTCCTCCTCCCCCTCCTCTTCTTCTTCTTCTTCTTCTTCTTCTTCTTCTCCTCCTCCTCCTCCTCCTTTTTCCTCTTCTTAAACCTAGCACTAATTAACCTAAAACAAAACAGGAAAAAACTACACCTAAACCTAGCTATTCTTCTTCTCCTCCACTTCTTCTAATTATTCTTAGTTTTTTTCATGACTAAACATAAACCTAAAACTAAACTAAACCTAAGACCAAACTAAAAGTAATCTAAACTAAACTAAATTAAGAACCAAACTAACAATAATCTAAACTAAACTAAATCTAAAACGAAAGTAAAAGTAATCTAAACTAAAAAATAAAAAAAGAGGAGAAGAGGGGTGCGGCCGGGGCTTACCTGCGGCAGCCCCGGGGACGCCGAGCGGCGGGGTTGCTCGGCGGCGGAGGGGCGCTAGACGTGCGGAGGGGGCGCCGGGCGGTGGTGGCGATGGGGCCGCAGTGCTTCGGGGCGGCGGGGTGGCGCTGGCCGGGTCGAGGGGGCGCCGGGCGGTGGCGGCGACGAGGCCGCAGGGCTCCGGGGCGGCGGGGTGGTGCTGCGGTGTGGTGGGGCGGCGGCAGCATGGGGGGCGGCGGCGGGGCGGCACTGGCTGGGTAGAGGGGGCGCCGGGCGATGGTGGCGACGGGGCCGCAGGGCTCTGGGGCAGCGGGGTGGGGTGGCGGCAGCGTCCGGGCGGCGGCGGTGTTCGACAGTGGCGTTGCGGGCGCGGGCACGGTTGAGTTGGAAGAGAGGGGGTGGGGCTGGAGAGACATAGAGCGAGCATAGGAGGGGGAGACGGCCGTTAGCTGGGCCATATTTTGCCGTCCGCTAGTGGACGGCAAAGGTCCAGAAGGCAGACGACAAAGACCAGGCAAACGGCAAAGAAGCTGACCTAGCCACGCCGTGCCCTGTGGGGCCCACCTGGCCCTTTGCCATATGCCTTCTAGCTCTTTGCCGTCAGCCAGCTGATGGCAAATAGACTTTTTGCCATCTGCCCATTCTTTGTCGTCCGCTATGTGGAAGCAAACAGCAAAGAGGCTCTATGCCATCCGCTGGCGGACAGCAAAGTGTTGGCAGACGGCAAAATTACCAGTTTCCAGTAGTGCTTAGGTTTTTGGAGCCCGAGGGTCATCTTTATTTTAACCCCCCGGGCCAGTGCTCCTCTGAGTGTTGGTCCAAAAGAGATCCACTTGCAGCGCCATCTCGGGGAAACTTGAGGGTTGGTTTTAGCTGTATGTAGTGTTCATCCGGTGTTCCCTGAGAACGAGATATGTGCAGCTCCAATCGGGATTTGTCGGCACATCCGGGCAGCTTTGCTGGTCTTGTTTTACCATTGTCGAAATGTCTTGTAACCGGGATTCCGAGACTGATCGGGTCTTCCCGGGAGAAGGAATATCCTTCGTTGACCGTGAGAGCTTGTGATGGGCTAAGTTGGGACACCCTTGCAGGGTTTGAACTTTCGAAAACTGTGCCCGCGGTTATGTGGAAGATGGGAATTTGTTAATATTCGGTTGTAGAGAACTTGACACTTAACTTAATTAAAATGCATCAACCGCGTGTGTAGCCGTGATGATCTCTTTCCGGCGGAGTCCGGGAAGTGAACACGGTCTTGTGTTATGCTTGAACGTAAGTAGCTTTCAGGATCACTTCTTGATCACTTCTAGCTTCTCAATCGTTGCGTTGCTTCTCTTCTCACTCTGTTTTGCGTATGTTAGCCACCATATATGCTTAGTGCTGCAGCTCCACCTCACTACCCTTTCCTACCCATAAGCTTAAATAGTCTTGATCTCGCGGGTGTGAGATTTCTAAGACCTCATGACTCACAGATACTTCCAAACAGTTGCAGGTGCCGATGATACTAGTGTAGGTGACGCAACCGAGCTCAAGTGGGAGCCCGATGAAGATCTTGGTCATTTTTATTTGTCTTTTCCGATTGATCAGTAGTAGAGCCCAGTTGGGACGATCGGGGATCTAGCATTTGGGGTTGTCTTCTTTTATTTTGGTTCCGTAGTTGGACCTTGATTGTATTGTGGATGATGTATGTTTAACTTGTATTTGTGTGAAGTGGCGATTGTAAGCCAACTCTTTATCCCTTTCTTATTCAGTACATGGGATTATGTGAAGATTACCCCTCTTGCGACAAACCTACCATGCAGCTATGCCTCTAAGTCGTGCCCAACACGTGGGAGTTATAGCCGCATTGTGGGTGTTACAAGTTGGTATTAGAGCCATCCCCGACTTAGAAGCCCCCTGCTTGATCGAATCATTGACGTTGTGGAGTTTAGAACAAAATGTTTTGAGTCTTAGGATTATATATATCGGAGAGTAGGATTCTTTTTACTCCTCAGTCCCTTCGTCGCTATGGTGAGGCCTCCTGACGTAGAAGTTATGACTTTTCTCTCCTCAAATTTCACTAAAAAAATTTAGGACCACGCGGGTATCTTGGAATCGTTCTAATAGTCTTGTGACAAGAACATTGTTCTTGGTGCCTCCGGACATTTAGGGGTTGTGGCAGTGTCCCGGGAAGTTGAGCTCCGAGGTGTTGTCGTCACAATTTTATCGTTGCAGTTCTGGAATACCTGAGTTTCACCGACATCGAAAATCTCTTTTATGCGGTTGTTGGTGAGATAACCTCGACGCCACCCAATACCGGGGCGGGAGTTCAGGAGTATTGCCATAACTCGTATAACGGATGCTTTTCGAAGGTTGAGGTACATGATTTCTGAAGGTTTCTTGGTTATGTGTTGAAGGATGGATACAGCTGGATGTAGGGATTGTTAGTTTGGGTGAGATATTATGCTTCCCCTGTATCCCCAACATCTTATTGCATAACCAGAAAGTTTCGGGAGTTTATAAGTGGGAATTCACATAGCTCCTAGAATGTCTTTCCAACAGACACATGATACGATATGGGGTCTATCATATGTTTGTTCCGGCTTATTCTGCAAGCCGATCCTTTGTTTTGTTTTTTAGTTGTGGTATTTGAGTTGCTTCAATGTCAAGTGTTGATTCCATACCTCTACTAAGCGGTGTTCTCATATTCCTATGTGAATACTAATATTTCTTGATCATCGAGATGGTCATGTTAATTCTTTTCTACCGATGTGCTTCTCTTCAGGTGGATCCGATCATTTTCAATGTCCGCAAGATCAACTCATAGTCTTCTCAACGTTATTTGTTTCATCCATCCCAAGTTGCCTTTGTTTTTCCCGCCCTCCCCCCCTTTTTCTTTAAGGACTCAGATTTCTTAATCAAGTATCCATCTTATTGATGGGAAGCCCCTCCATTCTTTTCTGTCAATGTTCTTATCCGGTGATTCTCAGGAAGATACTAACGGAGCCTCAAGTTCATCATTATTCGTTCTCTTTCTTCTCCGGTGGATTCAAGTCAAGCTTTGTCGATCATATTTTTTTCCTCGTTTCAAATGTTTCGTCATGCCGGTGCACCTCATAATTGTTCACCTCTGTCTATTCATATCCGAAGTGCCGAAGATATCTCGAAGATTCTTGTTCAAGCTCTTTCGAGGTTGTAATCAAATTCAAGCCATTTAATTCAACCGGCGCAATGTCTCTTTTAAATCGTTCAATGGTGTATCTTTTGAGTGGGCCCTAACCCATAGGTCTTTTCCTAGGATCTTACCTGACTCTTCTAATTTTTCTGGAGTTATTCTCAAATTCATTTCAAAGTTGATGTAAGAATGAATTATCATAAGGCATATGTCTTTCTCCAAGATCTTTGAAATTCTTTTCATTGTTGATTCAACATTTTTATTGTTCATTATTCCGGGGTGTCTCAACAATTCGTGGTCATGTTTATCATCGTCATTCTCAACATTTGAAGACCGAAGAAGAGTTTCTCCTCCAAATCTTACCCATTCTTCCAAAGATTCGTGGTTCTAGCTTCATGCCATCCTCTCATAATTATTTTTTATTGTGAAAAATTCTTTTCACCCATCTAGAGCAATTCAGGAGTCTTTTCAGTTTGTTTCTCAAGAGCCAGTCATCTCAGAAGTATTCATTCCAGCTTTCAGCTCTCGTTCTCCAAATCATACCGGTGCATCACTCAAGTATTCTCTTATCATCTCGTGATCTCTTCGTTCTCATGTATCTAAATTCCCTCAAGTATCATCTTTCATTTTCCAATTCTTCCCGGTGAATTTTGCCTTTGCTACTTTCATTTTCAATTCTTACGACGGTTCATTCAAGAATTCTCTTCCGTTGTTATTGTATCAATTCATTCGTTCTTCCCAAATCCTACCGGTGGATCGTTGAAGACCTTTCTCAAGTTTGTGCTACATCTCTCTTAATCCTTTCAACGAGAATGAGTAATATGCCAAATCCATTGTGTGTCATCAATTTAATTGATGAAGGATAAGCAGAATGTAATTCTTATTCTTGTTTCATCGAGTAAAATTCAATTCCTTATTCCGGAGGTTCATCAAATTCTCGGTTTCAATTGTTTAATTTTTTTTCTTTTCCCGGAGTTCCAAGCTCTATCTATTATATCGTCGCGAAGATCCATCTAAATCATTACAAGGCTTCACCTCGTGTTTTCAACTTCTCTTTCTTTTTATCATCATTTTGTTACCGAAGTTCTTCATGGAGGTTCTACATTGTGGTTCGTCAAGGATTCATTCCATTCTTCAATTGTTCTTCAAGATTTCTCTCGGAGCTAAGATCCGCCAAGCTATACTCTAAAATAAACATGGTATTCAACACATGTCTTGTTTTGAGGAGTTCAAGAATTCTTCATCTTGCATTCCGAAGTGCAATTCTTTCTACCTTATCTTTTGTGGTGGTGTTATGTCATTCTTGAAATTTCCCTTCGTGTTTCATGATTCACAAGTTTTCAAGAGTGACATATCTAAATCCATCATTTTCTCTTCACTCAAGACATCTTTTCAATCCATCAATCTCTTCATTGGAGTTATACTGGGTTATATTTCACCTAAAGCTTTCCCGAAGGATTGTTGCTATTTATGGTGCTTGTAAATGACCCAAGTTCTTCATTTATCCTCCTGGTGAAATAAGTTTCTCGCCTCCTTGCTCATATCAATCCAATCTATTGTTTCCGTTAGTGGTCGGTTGTTACCTCATAATTTTGAGATGTTTTTTTTCATAAGCCCACAACAAGCTTACCCTTTTTCGTTGTTGGTTTTCCAACAAGTCCGTTCGACCCTTCTCCTAAAGATGCTTTTTTCAAGCTCATTTCAGGTAGAAGATGTTGTTTTCTCCTCCGTTCTTTTGATTCCATTCTTACATTTGTTCCAGAGGCATTGTGATGTTGCTATCTTCGACCCATCATCTTGCTTTGCCAAGATCATGTTCAATTCCTTCCATTTACAGCCGGAGTGTTGTCCAAATTATATCATTCTTATTCCTTCTCTATCTTGTTTTAACCGAAGTGTTGTGGCTATCATTCCTCTTCTAACCGGAGTCTCATCCAAGTGCTTTATTTTTGTCAAGTTCGTATTCTATGCCTTCCATTTTTCCAACCGGAGTGTTGTCGTAATTGATCTTTATCGTTCCGTGTACATCTTTTTTAACAGGGTGCTTGCATGTACTTCTTGTCCATTGTAACCCTTTTCTTATGTCTTTCAACCTACAAGGTTCCCGTAATGTTCCTTATTCCTCTTTTCTAACGGATTGTTTTCAACTTTGTTCATCTTCGTTGTATTCTTTCTTTCAATTTGTTCAACCTGTCAAGGTTCTTTTGGTTTCACTCATTTGTCAAAGAAGCAATTAGTTTTACCTCTTCTCTTCCTCTTCCATTTCTCTCCGGTGCCATCCTAGATCATAGGACGAGATCCTCTTGTAGTGGTGGAGCGTTGTGACGCCCCGAGACCGACGCTCCAGAAGACTTCCAGCTAATCTGAGTTTCGTCGTGTGTTTTGTTTTGTCTGTTGCATGCAACATTGCATATTTTGCATTTCATCATGTCATCATGCCATTAATATTGCAACTGTTTCAAAACTCTTTTAAATAAATCGTATGGATCTTCGATCCATTTAAATCGAGGGAAGGGTGACTTCTCTTCATAACTTATCCTCCCAATATTAGGGAGCTATAATAAATATTCCACTATTTTGGAATTCACCTTAACATAGTTGCAAAACAAATTCCATTCCTTTTCTATCTCAATTTTCTTGACCTCAAACTTTTCCCATAAATCCTTTCGTCACTTTCCCGAGCTCCACCAAAATGTTTTCGTCACTCTTCAAAAATGTTTTCTCCTAATTCAAACTTATTTGAATCACATTCAAATTATGTTTGAATGCAATCCTTCAAAGCGGTGCCAAATGTATTTTTCTTGGGCCGTGCAGAATTTTGTGAGTCCAGGAAAATTATCCCTGTGCCCAAACTCTTTCTCTAACCTTTTCTTTCTTCCCTTTTCTTTCTCTTTATTTTCTGTTTTGAAAAGAATAAGAGAAGAGAGGAGCCAGCCAAGCCGGCCCACCTAGGCCATCGTCTCCCTAGGCCCAATTCCACCGCTGGCCTCTTGGGCCTGACATCCAGCCGGAACACCCTCTCCCGAACCCTAGGCCGACCGCTCCCTTGCCCGATCCTCCTCCCTCTCCCATCGTTCGTCTCCTCCCTCGTCCTCTCCCTCGTTCCCTTGCGCCACCTTCCCCCATCTCCATCGATCCCCATCTCCCTTCTCTCCCCTTCGTCCTCCTCACGCGGCGCCACCCACAGGAGGGCCACCCCGCGCGCGACCCCCCCTCGCGCTCGATATCTTCTGTCTTGACGGCGACCCCTGCGGTCCAGTGAGCCTCTGCTCTGCCCTGCCTCCTGCTTCGTCGCGTCGCTCGCTTGCGCGCGCCCGAGCCGACCACCACCACCGGGAGCTGGCCCCTTCTTCCCTGCCGCGAGCCTCGTCACTGGAGTGCCTCGCCATGTCGTCCTCATGGCGAGCTTCCCGCGTCCGCGGCCTCCCTGCATGCAAGCACCTAGCGCATGTCGCCCGCCCGACCTCCTTCTCCTGCTCCTCGCCATGGAATTCTGGCAACCTCCCCTTCCTTGCTCCTCTTCGTGCGCACGAGGTCCATGGCACTTCCAGCCTCCAGGAGCTTCGCCTCCCTTGCTCCACGCCAAGGGAGATGGTAGCCACTCCGTCCTGCTGCTGCTCTTCCCGTGCCGCACCACCGTCGACCTCCTGTTTCCGCGGGACCACCGCCTCGCTACCCTCGTGCGCTTCCGCCTCTGTTGCCTCCGTTTGGGGCTGTTTCGTTTTGGGCTTCATGGAAAAGTCCTCTCCGACAAGTGTACGAGTACACAGTGTCGCGTCCAGTACCTCTACCGGCGTCTCCGGAATCGCCAAGGCCTGCAAGTCCACCAAGACCTCAACCACAGTAGATGTACGACTACAACGTGAATGAGTACCATGACGACCTCAAAGAGCTCGGATCCGTCAAGTTCCACTACCGCTGACTAGTACGACTACCGTCGAAAAAACGAGACCGTCAAGACCGGAGCGACAAGTACCCCGACGACCTTGTACCACTATCATCGCAATACCGTGAGTACCCCTACCGACGGCCCCGAACATCTACGAAAGTGTACGACTACCGTTGCCTAAAGAAATGTGGATCCGACAAGACCAAGTGTACAACTACCATCGACCGTAGATTCGTCAAGTTCCTATCCAAAACGAACGTGTACAACAACTTCCCCTACGACCGTCCGAGAACGAATGCTTTTGTGGTATGAGATGTTTGTGTTTGCACAGTGTCCGAGTTGTCGTTCCACATTCCTCCTCGTTTGCCATGCTGTCGACTCGTGGGAAACCCGGTTACCAGGAGCACCCCACCGTTCATCATGACACGCTCTTGTCACACTTTCTTTTGCACTGACGTCTCAATCGAATTACCAGAACCGATATGTTGTCATGGCATCATTTTCGGATTCATTGCCATGGCACCCCTTTCGTTTCCGCCACGATCACAAATGCTTCACAACATGTTCATATCAACATTTTCATAAAAATTGCATAAAATGTTTATGTCATCCGCATCATGCTAACAACTTTTAAAATGTTTAATTTGGTGTTTGCATTAAATTGCTAAATGCATATGGGGATTTACCGAAATTGTTATTTGATGTTTCCGGCCCCATTTGAATTGTTTAGATTGTGTAGTTTACTTTTGCCTCCCCTCTTGCCATGTTTAACAACATTTAATTTTGTTGAGTAGCTTAAACGGGAGAGAACTTAATAATTGTTGTGGTGTTTCTTCAATATGCAACTCGTTGCATGTTGAGCTCCACTTAACTTGTAGTTTTGTTTGTGCAATTTGCCATGCCATGCCTCTTTAAACCGGACATGCATCATACTTGTTGGTGCATCATGCCATGTTTGTGTGATGGTAGTTTACCATGTTGTTTGTTTCTTTCCGGTGTTGCTTCTTCTTGTTAGTTCCGGTAACGTTGTGTTTGTGAGGATCCATTCGACTACGTCCGTTTGTCTTCTACATGGACCCGTTCTTCTTCCTTGCGGAATCTCAGGCAAGATGACCATACGCTCGAAATCACTTCTATCTTTGCTTGCTAGTTGTTGGGGATATTACTATTAGAATATAAACCGGCCATGAGGGGTCGGGTTATGCCTACACGGAGTTAGTCATGTTTGAAGCCCATGAAGACAAGAGGTATGGCGCTTTACATAGGAGATCTAACACGAAGGCCCAAGGCCCAAAGGCGGATTAGGGCCCGTAGGTATAAATCGCCATATGATATGTAACTTATGTTGTAAGGCAAGGAAAGGTAGAAACCGAGCCAGGCACGTTTATGAGCCGGCCTCGGGATTCTGTAAACCGCCGGGCATCAACCTGTGTATATAAAGGGACGACCCGGTGGCGGTTTAGGGACAGACAACAATAACTCGAGAGCCAGGCAAATCGGATTCGCTCCCTGGTCATCGAAACCCTAGCAATTCCATCACAACTGGAGTAGGCTTTTACCTTCATCGTAAGGGGCCGAACTAGTATAATTCCTTGTGTCCCTTGTCCGCATTAACCCCTTCAAGCTAACCCATCGCGATAGCTCCACGACTAAGTCCTTTCACGAGGACATCTGCCATGACAATTCCACGACAGTTGGCGCCCACCATGCGGCTATCACATGATGGTTTCGAGTTCTTGAAGGGCAGCTTCAAAGGACTCAAGGGATACGCTGTGGGCTGGATGATCAAGAGTCGTCGCGGCAAGCTCCACATCGATGACGCGGGCTGGGGCCCCAAGGCCAACTCGATTGAGTATGGGTACCGGGTCCCCTTTGGCGGAATACACGTTTTCATTGGCAAGATCGATGAACCGGGCCCTGAGCCGGACATCTGCACCGACATCGTCGAGACAGCTCAGCGTGCAAGACCTGCCCGAGTTTAGCCTGCCGTAAAGCATGCCTTCATGGGAGTCATCCATGGAGCAGAATATGAGGATAGATCAGTATCTAGTGGCGAAACCGCCGTCTACTCTGATGACGAGTCTTCAACCGGAGAGACCGAGTCGCTGTATGAGCCGCATGATGGCCGGGTTAGTGGTGGTTCCGATGGCGACAGTATTCTGGACCTCTCTGATCCGCCGAGCCGACTTGCGATCTTCATGGCCGGTACACAATCGATACAACATTCTTCTACCGCCACAGCGGTGATTTCCGGTTTAGTAGCTGCAACACCAGCCGGGGCAGGGGGCTCTGCACCACCGCCGGCTCAGGCTTTGTCCGATTTATTTAACACTTTGGCAACATTGCTAGCAGCTGAGGTTAATCCGGCAGATCAGGACCGTGATAACGCAGAGATTGCAAAGGTGAAGGATCAAATAGTTCAATCTAAGGCAGATCTGGCAGCAGAAAACACCAGGATGGCCGCAGAGTGGGCCGAGTTAGAGGCACTTATCGGCTTATGCTGGATCAAAGCGCGTCAGATGATGTCATGAGGAGAAGGTACCGGTCTCACCAGCCTCCGGTTTATGAGGAAAGGAACCTCTTTAACACGCCAAGAGCGGGAACCAACAACCAGCCAGTGGTAAACCGGGTGGAGGCACTTGGAATGGGGGCGCCTCGTCAGAACAATATCCTATCGCAGCACGTCTCAACACCTCCGGGTCATTACTCTAACCCCTTGGATAACATCATCGCCGCCGCTTCATGATTGGCAGCTCTCCCGAGCTAAGGCTAATCTCCAGTGGCAATTGAAACACGATGGGCAAGAGAGCTCCTTCAGACGGCTTTGACCCAACAGCAGGCTTATTCACACAGTCATGAGAGGATTCATTCCACCCCCGCCCAAGTCGGAGCTACAGCAGGCATATTCATGAACCGGCTGTATCAAGTAGTGCGCAAAGCCGTAACCCGCCGCAAGGGCATAACTTGGCGGGTGGCGGTGCTAATGCCCAGGATGTGGTGGATCACAGTTGAGCACATCAAGAAGCCGAGTTAGCAGCACAATATGCGGCCCGTCAGCTTACTCCGGTACGTCCAACCACTACGGTGGAACCAGGCGTGGTTTTCAGTTCTTTAGGGGTGTCGTGTCTTACCCCGGCCCTACGAAACATGCGGCTGCCTGAGGACTTCAAGGGTCCCCGAAAGGTGCCCAATTACACTGCCGATTTATCCCCTGAGTCATGGGTTGAGAGCTATGAGATGGCGATGGAGATGTTGGATGTGGATGATGCGGCATGTGCTAAGCACTTCACCATAATGTTGGAAGGAACAGCTCGTACTTGGTTAAAAAGTTTACAAGCTAACTCCATTGGATGATGGGCTAAGTTAAAAAGCCGGTTTATCCAGAATTTCAAAGATACATGTAAACAACCCATGTCCATTGTGGACCTAGCCGCCTGTGTTCAAGAGGACGGGGAGTCTACAACCCATTAGGTAAAGCGAAACTCAGCTATTTTGCATTCATTAGACCGCATCAATGCAGATACAGCAGTCTTGATGTTGGAAGGCAATTGCCGGTTTACGCCTTTGAAACTGAAGTTGGGAAGGCTCAAGCGTCACTGCAATGACATGGCAACGCTTATGGCAGCTCTGGTTAAGTATGCCGATTAGGATAGTACTAAGGACCTTGACTCTGAGGATGAAAAGCCGAGGAAGGGAAAGAAGAATGGCAGTGCCAAGGGGCAGCAGGATAACCCGGTGGGTCATGGGAACAACGGTAAGCGCAAGGCGGATAATAGCATGGACTTTGTGGCTAACACCAACACTCAGTATAATGGTCAATGCCGTAAGGGTAAACCACCCCAGCAGGGTGGAGGTTTAGGTCCCAATCTTGAGCACCCACTAAACCAGCCTTGCCCAAAGCACGGGTCGAAAGAAAGGCCAGCTATGCACCTTTCGAAAGATTGCTTCATTATGCGGGAATTTAAAATTTTGAATCTTTTTCAGTACGACCATGGACCGCCCGGCGGTTCAGGGGGCGGTTGCCATGGGCCGGGTTATGGTGGTGGCAGCTCCGGATCAGGATTTCAAGGCAACCAAAACGGACCTGGCAATCAAGGCAGTGAGGGTAACTAGGGCGGCTATAATCATCAGGGGAATCAGCAGCAGCAACAATCAGGTTATCAGAGTAATCCGAAGCAGCTGAATAGTGGGCAGTACCATGTCTTCACCACTAGTTTCTGTAAGCGCAATCAGAAGCTTCATAAAAGGGCAGTGAACTCCGTTGAACCGGAAGTGCCCCGTTATTTGCGTTGGTCTGAACAACCCATTTTGTGGAGTCGAGAGGATCATCCACCCTGGGTTGATAATCTGGGTCATCTGGCCTTAGTGGTGGCACCTCAGGTTGGGGGATATACGTTCACCAAGGTCCTCATGGAAGGAGGGAGCATTATCCATATTCTTTACTATGAAACCTTCCGTCGCATGGGGTTGACAGATAATAATCTTAAACCGTCGAACACCGTTTTTCATGGTGTGGTGCCTAGTAATCGGCATACCCAGTTGGCAAGATAGCTCTAGAAGGTTGCTTTTGGAGATGATCATGATTCAAGATCAGAGACATTGACTTTTGAAGTGGTGAAAATCAAGAGTCCATATCATGCCCTGTTTATCTGCAGCTTAAGATGCTAGGTCATAAGGGGATAATCACAGTACATGGGAGCAGGAAGATTGTTGTGGAATGTGAGGAAGGTGATGCGGCTTATGCTGAGTCGGTTTGTGCAACGGAGGAGCTGAAGTTCTATAAGGACAATGTTGATTCGGCAGATATGACTTCTCTGAAAAAGCCAACTACAGAGCATGATCCGGCTTTGAAGTTCAAATCAGCCGAGGAGACTAAGCTGGTTGACTTTTTTCCTGGCGATTCATCCAGGCAGTTCAGCATCAGTGCTAACCTGGATCCAAAATAGGAAAGCACGCTCATCGACTTCATCCATGAGAACTGGTACATCTTTGCACGGAAACCTTCTGATATGCCAGGTGTACCAAGGGAACTCACTGTGCACACTCTTAATATAGATCCTAAGTTTAAACCGGCCAGGCAGTTTCTCCGCCGCTTCACTGAAGAAAGGCGCAAGGCTATTGGTGAGGAGGTAGCCCGGCTTTTGGTAGCAGGGTTTATTGTGGAGGTCTTTCACCCTGAGTGGCTAGCTAATCCGGTGCTGGTACTTAAGAAGAACGACACTGGGCGTATGTGTGTGGACTACACGGATCTGAACAAGGCATGTCCAGCTGATTCCTTTGCTCTCCCTCGTATTGATCAAATTATTGATGCTACGGCGGGTTGTGACCATTTGTGTTTTCTGGACGCTTATTCTGGTTATCATCAGGTCAAAATGGCAGTTAAGGACCAGGAGAAGACAACTTTTATAACTCCCTTTGGAGCCTTCTGCTATGTATCTATGCCTTTTCAGCTCAAGATTGCTCAAGCGACTTATCAGCGTTGTGTACAGAATTGTCTTCATAATCAGATTGGGCGCAATGTTCATGCTTATGTGGATGATATTGTGGTGAAGTCCAAAAAGGAGGAAACATTGATAGATGACTTGAAGGAGACTTCTGATAACCTCCGGGTTTATAAGATGATGCTTAATCCGGCCAAATGTGTCTTTGTTGTACCAGCAGGCAAGCTCTTGGGTTTTTTTGGTATCTAACAGGGGCATTGAAGCTAATCCGGACAATATCACAACTATCACGTCTCTGGCTAAACCGGCGTGTATTAACGATGTTCAGCGACTGGCGGGTCGTATTGCTGCATTGAGGCGGTTTATCAGTCATTTGGGAGAAAAGACAATCCCTCTGTATCAGATGATGAAGAAGACATACACTTTCGTCTAGAGTGATGTTGCCAATGAAGCCTTTAAGATTTTAAAGCGGCAGCTAGCTGAATCGCCTATCCTTGCTGCTTCGGTTGATAAAGAGCCCTTATTGTTATATGTGGCTGCTAATGCCCGGGCTATTAGTGTGGCTATTGTTGTGGAGCGCAAGGAGGCCGGAAAGGAGTATCCGGTTCAACAGCCGGTTTATTACATTAGTGAGGTTCTTATTGAGTCCAAGCAGAGGTACCCACATTAGCAGAAACTGGTGTATGGGGTTTTCATGGAAAGTCGGAAGCTCAAGCATTATTTTCAGGGTCATCCTATCACAGTGGTCAGTTCTGCCCCCTTGGGGGATATCATCCAAAACAGGGAAGCTGTAACATCCCAAAATTCTAAATTTTGGAATGTTATAATAAATAGATAGATTTGATTGATTGTTTGATTGATTGTGTGAAATTGAGTGAAATTCGAAACCTTTTTGAAAGTTAAATGAGAGGGAATAAAAGGACTTTCCCAAACTTTCATTTTTCATTCGTGATCTCCGTGAATTCAAATTCTTTTCACCACGAAACCCTGGAGAGAAGATGACATGACTTCTTCCATTTATTTAAATGACAAGGGGTGTTGAAAATATTTGAATTTCATTTGGAAAATATTTCCAATTCTGAAACTTTATGCAACTCAATGATTTTCACGAGAGGAGATAAAATGACTTCTTCAAATTATATGAAATATGAGTTGGGAGTTTCAAAGGATCAAATTCAAAGTCTTTTTGGAATTATTTTTCAATTTGGAGTTCTTTGGATTTTATTCAAATCATTTTTCTCCAAAAATAAAATACATGGAAAATAGGGTAACATGATTCCCTACAACATAAAATTGGAGAGAAATAAATTTGATTTCATTTTGGTAATTTTAAAATGATTTTTGTTGGATCTTATTAGAGCAGGAGCACTGTTAGAATTATTAGAATTTGTGTGTATTTTATTTAATGCCAGAAAAATGTTCATGTCGTAGAAAATCTTTTTCTGAAAATTTTGATATATAATATGCTTATATAAAATTTTTATTTTATTTTGTTATTCGGTTTTCCTTCTGTTTCTATTTTTTAAAAAACTGTACGTGCGGCCATATTTATTTACCGTCTACATGCGCAGTATAGTAGCTTCTGGCGCCCCATTGTTTTTCTCTTAAATAGGCCAGGCCCAGCCAGCCTTTTTTTCTCTTAGGCCGAATTTTGTAAAAAAAAACTGCACCGTAGCGTGCGCGCGGCCGGCCGAAGGCTTTTAGGCCCATCCGCCTCTTTTCTTCTCTGTTTCGTATATTTTCGTCTATGTTTAGTTCCACATTGTCTAGCCTTTGACCCCTAAGCCTCTTTTCCACCAATAAATATAGACCCATAGAGCCTCCAAAAATCATCCATTTCGGGTTAAATCAATATTTTGGTTTGACTAGATTCATTTTAAAAAAAATATTTCTCCTCTCCGGCGCGACTTTTGGAAATTGTCTCCTTTCTCCAAAGTTGTCTTTTCTCTGCCTTATAAAGGTATCTTTCTTTGTTTTTTTTCTTCTTATGCCTCCATAGTTTATTATTTTTAGACTTATATGATAAAATAATTAGATTATCAATTAGTCTACGTATTTATACATTAGACCCTAGCCCGTAGCTATTTTTTCTTCTGTAAAACAGCTTGGCCCTGATTTTTCAAATAGCCATAACTTTTTACTCGTTTGTCCAAATCCAACGAAACCAACGCCCACTTCTTCGTTATGATCTTCTCTATCCAGTAATCCAACTCAAACATGTTTTTGAAAAATTTAAAATTTATATTAGATCAGATTTGAATTCAAACTTTGTTTGATCATAACTTGAGTTTCGTAGCTCGTTTGAGTTGATTCTTTTTGCAAATCGAAGCTTTTGACCTAAACTTTCTGATAAGGCCAAATTCATATAATTTTGGTACTGTTAGAAATTGTTTTATGTTGCAAGAGTTATTTGCTTGGTTTTGATGTTTTCCGAACGGTCTTCTTCGTTCTTCCCGATCTTCTAAGTGATTGCTTATGTGTGGTTACTATTGCTTGCTTACGATAGATTTACCGGAGTGTGACGAGTAGAACTATCAAGAGTTATGAGTGCGAATCATCTTCATCAACATTGCAGGGAAGTTCACACTTTGATCATATCCCTTCCATACCCAGTTTTTATGCGTTAGTTTCACCCTCAAACATTGCATGAGTAGGATTGATAACATGTGGGTATTGGGAGGTAGTTGATGAGGTACTACCTATTACCTGTTTATTATCAAACCCTTGGGAGTTACTATTACGTTATGCTTACATTGCCATGCTATGCTCGTAGACGTGGATTGGGTTTTGAGAGTATTTATGACAGATGTGAGATTGTTAATTAATGGTTTACTTAAGGTGGCAACTTAAACACACATCTGGGTGGATTGAGGCACCTGGGTATTCCAGGATTGCCTGTCTAGGCACCTGGGTAGACCAGGATTGCCTATTGTTTTATGGACCGCCACCCAGGCTCAAAGGGATCATGAGATTTTTCATACTAGAAACTTCCATGTGCAGCCACAAGCTATTATGGGCTCTAGCATAGTTGATTAAGTCGTGCGAACTCTTACAGGGTAGACTAGCAGATGTAGGGGAAAGTAGGTGTAACGGTCTATCCATCGTAAGGTGCTAGTGCTTCTGAAAGACTATGTCTCGGTCATCCGTCTTCTCATACACCATGTAGTGCGAGAAACCAAACGGAGGCGATCGAGTCTTGTGGGGGAAAGTGCGCAAATGTGACGCCCCGAGACCGATGTGCCAGGTGTCCGCCAGTTATTCGCTGTTGTTTGCCTTGTCATTGCTTGCGTGTCATGCATTGCATATCATGTCATCATGTGCATTGCATTTGAATACGTGTTCGTCTCATGCATTCGAGCATTTTCCCCGTTGTCCGTTTTGCATTCCGGCGCTTCGTTATCCTCCGGCGGTCATTTCTAGCTTTCTTTCGTGTGTGGGGATTAAACATTTCCGGATTGGACCGAGACTTGCCAAGCGGCCTTGGTTTACTACCGGTAGACCGCCTGTCAAGTTTCGTATCATTTGGACTTCGTTTGATACTCCAACGGTTAACCGAGGGACCGAAAAGGCCTCGTGTGTGTTGCAGCCCAACACCCCTCCAATTTGGCCCAAAACCGACCTAAACGCTCTCCTTCTTCTAGAGCGTTCAATCACGATCGCGTGGCCGAAAACCGCACCTCATTTGGACTCTCCTAACTCCCTCTACCTATATATATGTGTTTCCCTCCGAAAATCTCGCGCAGATCAAACCCTAAAACTCCTCCGCGCGCCGCCGGACATTTCGTCCCGCGCCGCCGGACATGTCCGGCCACGCCCGCCACCTCACTCCGGCCTATCGGAGCCCGCCACCTCAGCTCCACCGCTCCGCTCGACCACTCCCCTCGCGCCACCTGAGCCCCGCCTCCCTCTCTCTCCTCACCACGCCGCCGCCGGCTCGCGGGGCACGAGGCAGGCCCGCGCGGGCCTAGATCCCGCTGCCGCCCAGCGCGCCTCTCCCTGCCGCGCGCCGCCCGAGTCCCCGCCGCCTTCGCCGTTCTCCCCGCCGCCGGCGAGCTCCCTCGCCGCCCCGTGCCGCCCGCCGGCGACCGGCGCCTCGCCGGGACACCACCACGCCGCCCCGAATCGCCACCGGCCGCCGCCCTCGCCACACCACCTCGATGCCGGCGCCATGACTCCGGCGAGCCCCGCGGCGCCCCGGCCGGCCGGACTCGGCCATCCCCACCGCCGCACGCCTACTCCGACGATCTCCTCCAAGTCCGGCCATCTCCATCGTCTCCGGCGAGATCCCGTGGATCGGGATCAGATCCACCACTCCCCGAACCAAACACCCGTCTCAAATCTGCACCGCTCCGTCCCGGATCTGTCCCGTCCCGGGTTGACTTTCCGCGAGGGTATAATTTTCTACCAAGTCCCCGTATTTTCAGATCCATGTGCCCTTGTTCATCGCATCGTAACTTTGCATCAGTAGCTCCGATTCATGCATATAGCATATCAAAATGTTCATCTCAGAGAGTACATCATTTCATTCCATTGCATCATTTTCATTTGAGTTCATCTTGATGCCCGAAATGCTGTTAGAAGAGGGCTACTTGAGTTAATTGTCAGTTCTGCTACTCCGTTTAGCTTTTTGTCATTTTTGCCATGATTAATGTGTGCATGATATGCCCTGATGCTCTATATGTGTTTTGTTAAGGGTTTTGTCATCTTTCCAGAGGTGCAACCCATGTATTTTTTTTGATGTGTGAGGAGACTTTTGCAAGCTTGCAAAGTGGAGCACTTGTTAGTGCTGATTTCAGGGACTTAGCAATTCTACTAAGTCCTTGGTCTGTTTATCTCATGATGCCATTTGTTCATGTTGTTTCCTAGTGATCCGTGCCTCTTTTGAGGATGATCAGTAAGGATGTTTTGTTAATATTGTAGTGCTATATCCATCCATGTCTTTGTTTGCAATTATGGAGCACCCTATCTTGAGTCAATCGAGCTCTACTTTTGCTACTTTGTGAATCTGGGCAGATTGTCAACTTGTTTGCAATTTTGCCGATGATGTTGTAGTTGATCCGTGCATGCTATGCTATTGATCTTGTCATGTCTAGCTTGAATTTTGTGCCTTCTTGATGGATGTATGCTTATCTTGTCATGACTTGCACCGTAGTGAGTGCATCGAGCTCGTAAACATGCCTACTTGATATCTGTTTTCAGCATGCTCCAGTTCACTAAGTCTGAAAACTGATTATGTTTTTGCTATGTTCACATGCTTGCAATTGTATTTTCTGATCCCTTTTTGCTCAAGGTCACTAAGGGACTTTTGTTAAGCTCTTTTAGTAGCTCCATGCCATGCTTTACTTTGCCATGTTCAGATCCTGTAGCATATAGTTTTGTTGCTACGAAGAGGGCTACCTGATCTGAAATTCCAGACAAGTGTTAATTTCACCAAGTCTGAGATCTGTTTGCCATATGCATTTTTTCCATGCTTGTTTGAACCTGTTAATGGATGAATTGGCCGTAGCTAAGTGCTAGACTTTTGTTAAGCATCTTGTGTGCATCCCTGCCATGTATTTTATTGTCATATTTGGGTGCTGTAGCATATTCATTTCGTTGCATTTAGATGCCTACTTGCTGTAAATCGCAGACCGGTGTCATTTTTGTATCGCTTGCCATTTTAAAACCGTAACTCCGATTCCTGCGTTCTTTATATCGTTTTCAAGAGATTTCATCTCATCTTTCCAGTGGCACACTTGGAATTCCAAGATGAGGCCAGTTTCATGCGTTTCCTGTCATATCTTGCATTTTGCATCCCGCATCGCATCCCGCATAGCATATCATCATCGCATCGTCTTGTTTGGGTTCTTGCACGTGGTTGATTGTATCCTTGTTGCTTGTTTGTATTGTTTGGGTAGAGCCGGGAGATGAGTTCGCTAACGAGGAGCACGTTGAGTTTGCTTTCGAGGATCCAGTCAACTCTGATAACTGTGCACGCAAGATGATCATACCCTCGAAATCACTACTATCTTTGCTTGCTAGATGCTCGCTCTTTTGCTATGCCTATGCTGCGATACCTACCACTTGCTTATCATGCCTCCTATATTGTTGAACCAAGCCTCTAACCCACCTTGTCCTAGCAAACCGTTGATTGGCTATGTTACCGCTTTGCTCAGCCCCTCTTATAGCGTTGTTAGTTGCAGGTGAAGATTGAAGTTTGTTCCTCGTTGGAACATGGAGATGTTGTTCCTTGTTGGAACATGTTTACTTATTGGGATATCACTATATATCTTATTTAATTAATGCATCTATATACTTGGTAAAGGGTGGAAAGCTCGGCCTTATGCCTGGTGTTTTGTTCCACTCTTGCCGCCCTAGTTTCCGTCATATCGGTGTTATGTTCCCGGATTTGGCGTTCCTTACGCGGTTGGGCTATTATGGGAACCCCTTGACAGTTCACCTTAAGTAAAGCTTTTCCAGCAATGCCCAACATTGGTTTTACCATTCACCGCCTAGCCCTTTTCTTTTCCCTTGGGGGTCGCGCGCCCAAGGGTCATCTTTAATTTAACCCCCCCCCCCCCGGGGGCCAGTGCGGGTCCACCTCTGAGTGTTGGTCCGACCGAGTAGACTGCGGGGCCACCTCGGGGCAACTTGAGGGTTGGTTTTACTCGTAGGATGTCTCATCTGAGTGTGCCCTGAGAAAGAGATATGTGCAGCTCCTATCGGGATTTGTCGGCACATTCGGGCGGTGTTGCTGGTTTAGTTTTACCCTGTCGAAATGTCTTGTTGTACCGGGATACCGAGTCTGATCGGAATGTCTCGGGAGGAGGTCTATTCCTTCGTTGACCGTGAGAGCTTGTGATGGGCTAAGTTGGGACACCCTGCAGGGATTGAACTTTCGAAAGCCGTGCCCGCGGTTATGGGCAGATGGGAATTTGTTAATGTCCGGTTGTAGAAAACATGAAGTTGACCTTAATTAAAATACATCAACCGCGTGTGTAACCGTGATGGTCTCTTCTCGGCGGGGTCCGGGAAGTGAACACGGTGTTGGAGTTATGCTTGACGTAGGTTGTTCTAGGAACACTTCTTGATCATAGTTTCTCGATCGTGCTTTGCCTTCTCTTCTCGCTCTCATTTTCGTATGTTAGCCACCATATATGCTAGTCGCTTGCTGCAGCTCCATCTGATACCTTTACCTTACCCATAAGCTTAAATAGTCTTGATCGCGAGGGTGCGAGATTGCTGAGTCCCCGTGGCTCACAGATACTTCCAAAACCAGCTTGCAGGTGCCGATGAGTCCATGCAGGTGACGCAACCCAGCTCAGGAGGAGCTCGATGAAGATCTTGTCCTTTGCGTTGCTTCGTTCTAGTTGATCAGTAGTGGAGCCCAGTTGGGGTCGATCGGGGACCTTTGTCGCATTTGGGGTTCTTCTTTTATTTTGGTTCCGTAGTCGGACCTTGATTGTATTTGGATGTTGTAATTCTTTATTCATGTATTGTGTGAAGTGGCGATTGTAAGCCAACTATGTATCTCTTTCCCTTATGTATTACATGGGTTGTGTGAAGATTACCTCACTTGCGACATTGCTTTCAATGCGGTTATGCCTCTAAGTCGTGCTTCGACACGTGGGAGATATAGCCGCATCGAGGGCGTTACAAGTTGGTAATCAGAGCCTTCCCCGACCTTAGGAGCCCCATTGCTTGATCGTTTTTAGCGGCCGAGTTGTGTCTAGAAAAATGTTTTGAGTCATTTAGGAATTATATATCGGAGAGTTTAGGAATTATTTTTACTTCCCAGTCTCCTCATCGCTCTAGTAAGGCATCCTGACGTAGAGTTTTGACTCTTCTCTTCTAAAATTTCACTAAAAAAATTTAGGATCACGCGGGTATCTTGGAATCGTTCCGATGGTTTTATGATGAGAACATTGTCTTGGTGCCTCCTGTCAGGGGTTTTGTGGAAGTGTCCCGGGGAGTTGAGCTCTGAGGTGTTGTCGTCATAATTTTATCGTTGCAGTTCTGGAATACCTGAGTTTAGTACGCCGACATCAAAAATCTCTTTTATGCAGTTCGTTGGTGAGATAACCTCGACACCACCCAGTACTGGGGTGGGAGTTCGGGAGTATTGCCATAACTTGTATAACGGATGCTTTTCGAAGGTTGAGGTAGACGATTTCCGAAGGTTTCTTGGTTATGTGTTGAAGGATGGATAAAGCTGGATGTAGGATTTGCTAGATTTGGGTGAGATATTATGCTTCCCCTGTATCCCCAACACCTGATTGCATAACCGGAAAGTTTCGGGAGTTTATAAGTGGGAATTCAAGTAGCCCTTAGGATATCTTTCCGACAGATGTATGATATGAAATTGGGGTTCGACGTCTAGTGGTCCGCCTATTCACGGTCGGTTTTACAGTGGTCTCGTTGTGTCTTAAAGAGTCCTTGGCTATGCCGACTCGGGGACGCTTCGTATGTCATGTGCACTGCCTTGCACATGATGGTGTTGTACGATCGAGCCCGTGTAGGCCCCACCACGAAAACTTCGGACGAAATCTCTATCATATGTTTGTTCCGGCTTATTCCGCAAGCCAATCCTTTGTTTTGTTTTTGAGTTGTGGTATTCGAGTTGCTTCGAAGTCAAATGTTGATTCCATACCTTCCCCAAATGGTGTTCTCATACTCTGTTATGAATACCAATCCTTCTTGATCATCAAGATTGTTTTTGTCAATCCTTTTTAACCGGCGTGTTTCTCTTCAAGTGGATCCGATCATTTCAACATCCGCAAGATCAAATATCAGTTTCTTCTGAACGGTGTTTGTTTCATCCGTCTCCAACTTGCCTTTGTTTTCCCTCCCTCCCACCCCTGTTTTCTTCAAGGACTTAGATTTATTATTCAAGTATCCTTCATTGATGTGAAGTCTCTCCATTCTTTTCCTTCATGTTCTTACCTGGTGATTCTCAGAAAGATGCTAACGAAGCTTCAACTTCGTCTCTCGTCACTCATTTTCTTCTCCGGTGGAACCAATTCAAGCTTTCGGTGTTAATCATATCTTTTTCCTTGTTTCAAATATCTTCTCATGCCGGTGCACCTCATATTCATTCACTTCTCACCATTTAATTGTTCCGGAGTGCTCAAGATATCTCGAAGATTCATGTTTCCACTCTGCATTTGTTCAAGCTCTTTCGAGGTTGTTATCTCATTCAAGTCATTTAATTCAACCGGTGCAACCTCTCTTTTAAATCATTTCAACGGTGCTTCTTTTGAGTGGGTCCTAACCCACAGTTCTTTTCCCAGGATCTTACCTGACTCTTCTTATTTCCCGGAGCTATCCTAAATTCCTTTTAAAGTTTGACGTAAGAATGAGTTATCATCAGTCAAATGTCTTCTCCAAGATCTTCCAAATTCTTTTCATCGTTGGTTCAACCTCTTCGTTTTGATTCTTCCGGAGTACCTAAACGATTCTTGGTGGTGTTTCTCGTCGTAATTCTCAGATTTTGGAGACCGAAGAAGATTTTCTCTCAATCTTGCTCCATTCTCTTCAAGATTCGTGATCTCTTCGCTCTCATGTATCTAAATTCTCTCAAGCGTCTTCGTTCATTTGCTTAATTCTTCCAGGTGTTTCTTTAGGTTTTATTCGTTGTTTCAATCCTTCCGGTGGTTCGTGGAAGACTTTCTCAAGTTTGCGCTGTATCTATCTTAATCCTTTCTACGAGAATAAGTAATATGTCAAATCCGTTGATTGTCATCAATTTAATTGGTGAAGGATAAGCATAATGTAATTCTTATTCTTATTTCATCGAGTAAATTCAATTCCTTATTCCAGAGCCTCATCAAAATTCTCGGTCGAACTTGTTTCATCTTTTCTTTTTTGGAGTTCCAAGATTTTCCGCATTATCTCGTCGCGAAGCTCCATCTATATCATTGCAAGGCTTCACCTTGTGTTTTCAACTACCCTTTCTTTCCGTTTGATCATTCTTTTGTTTTACCGGAGTTCTTCATGAAGGTTTTACATGATGGTTCATCAAGGATTTTATCCCTTCTCGAAGTTTTCATCGAGATTCTTTTCCGAAGAGCTCAAATATTCTTCATCTTGTAATCCGGAGCGCAATTTTTTTCTACTTTATCATTGGAGGTGGTATTATGTCATTCTTGATAATTTGACCTCATGGTTCATGATTCACATATTGTTAAGAATGAGGTCTTTTAAATCCATCAACCTCTTCGTTGGAGCTATCTTGGGTTATATTTCACCTAAAGTTTTCCCTAAGGATTGTTGCTATTATGGTGCTTATAAAGGACCCAAGTTCTTCATTTATCCTCCCGGTGATGTAAGTTTCTCGTCTCCTTGTTCATACCAATCCAATTCTGCTTCCCGTGAGTGGCAGGTTGTCACCTCATAATTTGAGATGTATTCCATAAGACCATATCAAGCTTATTCCTTTCGTTGTTGGTTTTCCAACAACTTCGCTCGACCCGTTTCCTAAGGATGGCTTCTCAAGCTCTTTTGTGGCATAAGATGGCATTTTCTTCTCCATTCTTTTCCAATTATCTATATTCTATTCTTTCGTTCCGGGGGCATTGTGATGTTGCTTTCTTCAACCATCATCTTGTTTCATCAAAGATCATGTTCTTCTTATGATTGTCCATTTAACCGGAGTATCGTGCCCTCTTTTCAAGTTCTCTCATCTTATCAAATTTTGCTTCTCTTTTCTACCGGAGTGCTGTCCGAATTTGTTCTTCCTTGTTCCTCTTTCTTAACGGAGTGCTTTCAACTTTGTTCATCTCTGTTGTTTTTCTTTCTTTCAAGTTATTCAACCTTTCAAGGTTCTTTGGTTTCACTCGTTTGTCAAAGAAGCAATTTGTTTTACCTCTTCTATTATCTCTTCCGTTGTCCCTCCGGTGCCATTCTAGATCTCGGGACGAGATCCTCTCGTAGTGGTGGAGTGTTGTGACGCCCCGAGACCGATGTGCCAGGTGTCCGCCAGTTATTCGCTGTTGTTTGCCTTGTCATTGCTTGCGTGTCATGCATTGCATATCATGTCATCATGTGCATTGTATTTGCATACATGTTCATCTCATGCATTCGAGCAATTTCCCCGTTGTCCGTTTTGCATTCCGGCGCTTCGTTCTCCTCCGGTGGTCATTTCTAGCTTTCTTTCATGTGTGGGGATTAAACATTTCCGGATTGGACCGAGACTCGCCAAGCGGCCTTGGTTTACTACCGGTAGACCGCCTGTCAAGTTTCGTATCATTTGGACTTCGTTTGATACTCCAACGGTTAACCGAGGGACCAAAAAGGCCTCATGTGTGTTGCAGCCCAACACCCCTCCAATTTGGCCCAAAACCCACCTAAACCCTCTCCTTCTAGAGCGTTCGATCACGATCGCGTGGCCGAAAACCGCACCTCATTTGGACTCTCCTAGCTCCCTCTACCTATATATATGTGTTTCCCTCCGAAAATCTCGCGCAGATCAAACCCTAAAACTCCTCCGCGCGCCACCGGACATTTCGTCCCGCGCCGCCGGACATGTACGGCCACGCCCGCCACCTCACTCTGGCCTATTGGAGCTCGCCACCTCAGCTCCACCGCTCCGCTCGACCACTCCCCTCGCGCCACCTCAGCCCCGCCTCCCTCTCTCTCCTCACCGCGCCGCCGCCGGCCCGCGGGGCCCGTGGCAGGCCCACGCGGGCCCAGATCCCGCCGCCGCCCAGCGCGCCTCTCCCTGCCGCGTGCCGCCCGAGTCCCCGCCGCCTTCGCCGCTCTCCCCGCCGCCGGTGAGCTCCCTCGCCGCCCCGTGCCGCCCGCCGGCGACTCGCCGGGACACCACCGCGCCGCCCCGAATCGCAACCGGCCGCCGCCCTCGCCACACCACCTCGACGCCGGCGCCATGACTCCGGCGAGCCCCGCAGCGCCCCGGCCGGCCGGACTCGGCCATCCCCACCGCCGCACGCCTACTCCGGCGATCTCCTCCAAGTCCGGCCATCTCCATCGTCTCCGGCGAGATCCCGTGGATCGGGATCAGATCCACCACTCCCCGAACCAAACACCCGTCTCAGATCTGCACCGCTCCGTCCCGGATCCGCCCCGTCCTGGGTTGACTTTTTGCGAGGGTATAATTTTCTACAAGTCCCCGTATTTTCAGATCCATGTGCCCTTGTTCATCGCATCGTAACTTTGCAACCGTAGCTCCGATTCATGCATATAGCATATCAAAATGTTCATCTCAGAGAGTAGATCATTTCATTCCATTGCATCATTTTCATTTGAGTTCATCTTGATGCCCGAAATGCTATTAGAAGAGGGCTACTTGAGTTAATTGTCAGTTCTGCTACTCCGTTTAGCTTTTTGTCATTTTTTCCATGATTAATGTGTGCATGATATACCCTGATGCTCTACATGTGTTTTGTTAAGGGTTTTGTCATCTTTCCAGAGGTGCAACCCATGTATTTTTATGGTGTGTGAGGTGACTTGTGCAAGCTTGCAAAGTGGAGCACTTGTTAGTGCTGATTTCAGGGACTTAGCAATTCTACTAAGTCCTTGGTCTGTTTATCTCATGATGCCATATGTTCATGTTGTTTCCTAGTGATCCGTGCCTCTTTTGAGGATGATCAGTAAGGATGTTTTGTTAATATTGTAGTTCTCTATCCATCCATGTCTTTGTTTGCAATTATGGAGCACCCTAGCTTGAGTCAATCGAGCTCTACTTTTGCTACTTTGTGAATCTGGGCAGATTGTCAACTTGTTTGCAATTTTGCCGATGATGTTGTAGTTGATCCGTGCATGCCATGCTATTGATCTTGCCATGTCTAGCTTGCATGTTGTGCCTTCTTGATGGATGTATGATTATCTTGTCATGACTTGCACCGTAGTGAGTGCATCGAGCTCGTAAACATGCCTACTTGATATCTGTTTTCAGCATGCTCCAGTTTTCACTAAGTCTGAAAACTGATTATGTTTTTGCTATGTTCACATGCTTGCAAATGTATTTTCTGATCCCTTTTGGCTCAAGGTCACTAATGGACTTTTGTTAAGCTCTTCGAGTAGCTCCATGCCATGCTTTACTTTGCCATGTTCAGATCCTGTAGCATATAGTTTTGTTTCTCCGAAGAGGGCTACCTGATCTGAAATTCCAGACAAGTGTTAATTTCACTAAGTCTGAGATCTGTTTGCCATATGCATTTTTGCCATGCTTGTTTGAACCTGTTAATGGATGAATTGGCCGTAGCTCAGTGCTAGACTTTTGTTAATAATCTTGTGTGCATCCCTGCCATGTATTTTGTTGTCATGTTTGGGTGCTGTAGCATATTCATTTCGTTGCATTTAGATGCCTACTTGCTGTAAATCGCAGACCGGTGTCATTTTTGTATCGCTTGCCATTTCAAAACCGTAACTCCGATTCCAGCGTTCTTTATATCGTTTTCAAGCGATTTCATCTCATCTTTCCAGTGGCACACTTGGAATTCCAAGTTGAGGCCAGGTTCATGCGTTTCCTGTCATATCTTGCATTTTGCATCCCGCATCGCATCCCGCATAGCATATCATCATCGCATCGTCTTGTTTGGGTTCTTGCACGTGGTTGATTGTATCCTTGTTGCTTGTTTGTCTTGTTTGGGTAGATCCGGGAGACGAGTTCGCTAACGAGGAGCCCGTTGAGTTTGCTTTCGAGGATCCAGTCAACTCTGACAACTATGCAGGCAAGATGATCATACCCTCGAAATCACTACTATCTTTGCTTGCTAGATGCTCGCTCTTTTGCTATGCCTATGCTGCGATACCTACCACTTGCTTATCATGCCTCCTATATTGTTGAACCAAGCCTCTAACCCACCTTGTCCTAGCAAACCGTTGATTGGCTATGTTACCGCTTTGCTCAGCCCCTCTTATAGCGTTGTTAGTTGCAGGTGAAGATTGAAGTTTGTTCCTCGTTGGAACATGGAGATGTTGTTCCTTGTTGGAACATGTTTACTTGTTGGGATATCACTATATATCTTATTTAATTAATGCATCTATATACTTGGTAAAGGGTGGAAGGCTCGGCCTTATGCCTGGTGTTTTGTTCCACTCTTGCCGCCCTAGTTTCCGTCATATCGGTGTTATGTTCCTGGATTTGGCGTTCCTTACGCGGTTGGGCTATTATGGGAACCCCTTGACAGTTCGCCTTAAGTAAAGCTTTTCCAGCAATGCCCAACATTGGTTTTACCATTCACCGCCTAGCCCTTTTCTTTTCCCTTGGGGGTCGCGCGCCCAAGGGTCATCTTTATTTTAACCCCCCCCCCCCCCCCCCCCCGTGCGGGTCCACCTCTGAGTGTTGGTCCGACCGAGTAGACTGCGGGGCCACCTCGGGGCAACTTGAGGGTTGGTTTTACTCGTAGGATGTCTCATCTAAGTGTGCCCTGAGAAAGAGATATGTGCAGCTCCTATCGGGATTTGTCGGCACATTCGGGCGGTGTTGCTGGTTTAGTTTTACCCTGTCGAAATGTCTTGTTGTACCGGGATACCGAGTCTGATTGGAATGTCTCGGGAGGAGGTCTATTCCTTCATTGACCGTGAGAGCTTGTGATGGGCTAAGTTGGGACACCCTGCAGGGATTGAACTTTCGAAAGCCGTGCCCGCGGTTATGGGCAGATGGGAATTTGTTAATGTCCGGTTGTAGAAAACCTGAAGTTGACCTTAATTAAAATACATCAACCGCGTGTGTAACCGTGATGGTCTATTCTCGCCGGGGTCCGGGAAGTGAACACGGTGTTGGAGTTATGCTTGACGTAGGTTGTTCTAGGATCACTTCTTGATCATAGTTTCTCGATCATGCTTTGCCTTCTCTTCTCGCTCTCATTTTTGTATGTTAGCCACCATATATGCTAGTCGCTTGCTCCAGCTCCATCTCATACCTTTACCTTACCCATAAGCTTAAATAGTCTTGATCGTGAGGGTGCGAGATTGCTGAGTCCCCGTGGCTCACAGATACTTCCAAAACCAGCTTGCAGGTGCCGATGAGTCCGTGCAGGTGACGCAACCCAGCTCAGGAGGAGCTCGATGAAGATCTTGTCCTTTGCGTTACTTCGTTCTAGTTGATCAGTAGTGGAGCCCAGTTGGGGTCGATCGGGGACCTTTGTCGCATTTGGGGTTCTTCTTTTATTTTGGTTCCGTAGTCGGACCTTGATTGTATTTGGATGTTGTAATGCTTTATTCATGTATTGTGTGAAGTGGCGATTGTAAGCCAACTATGTATCTCTTTCCCTTATGTATTACATGGGTTGTGTGAAGATTACCTCACTTGCGACATTGCTTTCAATGCGGTTATGCCTCTAAGTCGTGCTTCGACACGTGGGAGATATAGCCACATCGAGGGCGTTACAGCAAACCTCTGCAGAGTGTATAAACTAATCATGGTTAGCCGTGTCCTCGGTTATGGACAACTTGAGTATCTAGTACTTGGATTATCATGTGAATCTCATCATGTTACTTTAAATTAAGTTTGTTGGGTTTAATGATGTTACTTAATTGGGATTGAGAATGCTGTCAACCATTCTCAATGGTCAACAACCACCTTGATAGTTAAATAAAATTTATTCCTTTGCAGTAGGGAAAAATTGGCTTTTCGCAAAAACCTTATAACCGTAGAGCTTTTCCACCATCCATATATGCATGTAGTGATAGCCATTGTTCATCATTCTCTATGGTGTGAATTTGCCAGTACATTCAATGTACAGACCCTTTATGGCTGCAATGTCTCATGTTGCAGGATTATCTTACGACGAGTAAGTGATACGTTAGGGTTACGATTTCTACACTCAACTTTGCCGTTGGTGTTAATGGGAATCCACAACCTTGTTACTTCCGCTATTTTGGATTGAGGTAATAATATTTACGTTACTTTTACATGTGATTTACCTCTGTTATAAATCCTTGAGTATGTGTGTGTCAGCATACCGATCCAAGGATGACACTTAAGCACAGAGACTTGATCCATTCGGGTCGGGTCGCTACAAGATAGTATCAGAGCACATGTTGACTGTAGGACGTGACCCTAGAAACTGGCAAGCCCATAGCAAAGAATTTTCTCTACAACTTTCCCTTTCAAAAGATCTTTTACATCTCTTCTCTTCTGATCTTATTCAAAAAAAATTCCCTTTAGTGAGACCATACCCCTTTCCCCTTTTGACCACACGAAGATTCGACTGATAAGACCACTCCAAGAAGTATAAGATATCGGACAACCGAGACCCTTCGGAATGAAGAGGATTTTACCATACATTATGATAATGGAAACTATAACTGTTGAAAACTCTGAAGACTAGGAGAATTTCAAGGCTCTGAAGAATTCCCAGATTTGTATGACCTAGGAAGGCTACCCTTATGGAACTTGGAAGACTATGGAAGTTGTCAGTACCCGAGATCAAGGTGTATCGGAGAAAGACCGGAGCATGTAGAGTTAAGAACTCAAGGATTTGTCAAGAAAACCCTAAGGCAGGAGATATCAACTATGGAATGATAGCTCATGGAAATGACAAGAGCAGAAACACAGCTATCCATGAAGTTATCTCCCGCTTATACTATTGTCACCGTGCTGAGTTAAGCATGTATATGCATGGAAGGATTGGATGGTAGAAGGCTGATGGAGCACCCATCAGCAATATGAAGTTTTAACCTTAGCCGGTGTATCACCAGGATCTGGAGTATTACATCAAGAAGTTAAGATGGAGCCACAAGAAGCCGTATTTGAAAGGAAGCATTTCGTAAAGAACTCGGGACCTAGAAGCTGAAAGTAGCCAAGCTGGAGGAGCAAAACCTCGAGATACAGGAGATTAGTCAGGAACGGAAGGACCGTAGTGCCATGGTTCATGTCAAGGATGTTGAAACCCGGAAGTTTGGAACGCAACTCCAAAAATATTAAAGGAGGTCACGAGAGACTTCGTGTCAACAGAGATGAATCTAGCAAAAAGGACTTGAGAAAGACAAGCATGATCGGAACAAGCCATTGGAGGCATGAACAAGACTTGAAGAGTTTGGAGACGTTGAAGATTTATTGACCTTTAGAAGACCATACCCCTGTTATATACCTACGTTAGATGCGACGTTTGTGAGTTGTCATTTGTTTGATGTTTTCCGACAGCCCCAATAAAATCTGTCTTTTTAAAACTGTTGTTTGCATTGTGTGTATCCCTCTCCCTCTCTCTTATCTTACCCCAAACCCATGGACCCAATAGAGGATGAATGAAGATGAGCTTATATTTTCTGGACCGATGAGTCAATTGGAGACAGACCGATGGATTCAGAACATGGAGGATCACATGGAGAATAACCCTATAGTTGGAAATGATATGACCCAGCATGCTCTTCAGTGCTTTGAAAGAGGTGCTGCTACTTGGTGGAGGATATAAAAAACCATGAATGGATGGCAAGGAGTAACCACTTGGAGAGAATTTAAGTTGACTTTGCCAAAGTCTCGACTTGTTTCCCAGAAGTTGAAGCCTTATGGAAAGGACATGAAGAAACCTTGTGCACGCAAGATTTGTGGAGAAATCGGACACACCCATAAAGAACACAAGGATGAATGCCCTAATTGTGAAGGAATTCACCAAGTTGAAGAATGCCCAACTACGCAGATTACTTGTTTCTTGTGTGAAGGGACTACCCACTATCCTGCTCAGTGTCACATTTACCCCATGGTACAACGAACCATCCAGCAGAAGAAAGAAGTAATGAAAGGAGCCCTAATGAAAGTTGTGATGAAGGAAGAGATGGAGGACACACCCAAAGAAGAACCAATTAAACCCTGCACCAAGTCTTGCTATTCATGTGGAGAAGAAGGACACATCTCCCAGAATTGTATGAATGGGGATCTAGTAGAATTCCCGACAGAGGATGTAGAATATGACTCACAGGAAATAGAAGCCCTGATTGTAATGGAAAAGTCCAGGAAGAGAAACCGGATGGAGCCCAGGAGGGACCTGAGTCATATCACCTGTTACAGGTGTAAGGAGTCAGGGCACTACCTCAACAATTGGCCGAAATGGAAACCTAGATACTTGTCAGAAGTAATATGTTTTAGTTGTAATGGAGCAGGGCACTTTGCCAGAGAATGCCCCAAGGAGAAGGAAACTTGTGCTAGATAGTTGAGTTTGCAACAAAAGAAATGGAGTAGTAGAAGAGAGAACATTTTCTTTTATATTGAGGTGTTGAGTTGAGACATGTAATGGAAAAGCGAGAGATTGTAATCAATTGAGAGTGAATAAAGTTAGCATCGTTGGTACTGATATGGATTTTATGAGTTGTTACTCTGTGAAGAAAGATTTTGATCATTTCTGAGGATATGAGAAATATGGTCTATGGAAGATTTGTGCATTTTAAGGGTGGTAGTACCCTGTAAGAACCGTTGACCCCTGGAAAAGATAAGGATACTCCACTGAGTGGATTTCGGACAAAATGAATACGAGTTTTGTCTCGATATGTGTGAAACCCCAAGAGTATGTGGGATGAAGTTGGAGACCTTCAACTGTTTTGACCAAATGTGATCAAGGAGTCAGAAGAGAATGGTAAGTTTATTCGAGATAGACTGAAGGTAGCTCAGTCTAGGCAGAAGAGTTAAGTAGACTCAAAAACTCAAGGAGGTAGTCTATGAAATTGGAGATAGAGCATGTCTTCGTGTGTCCCCTCTGCGGGGAGTTAAACGATTTGGAGTTAAGGGACAGTTAGCCCCGAGATTTGTAGGACCATACCGAGTTTTGGAGCGTATGGGAGAAGTGGCCAACAAGTTGGAGTCACCCGAAGGACTGTCAGGAGTTCATGATATGTTTCATGTTTCCCAGTTGAAGAAGTGCCATGCAGAGATGGCCAATATTCCCCTGTAAGGACGCTTGACCCTAGAAAGGATAATGATGTTCCACGAAGTGGAATATGGACTTCATAAGTATAAGCTTTTATCTCGGTATGAGGGATATCCCGCGAGGATGAAGAGATGAATTACTATTGGATATAAAGGAGGTATGAAGTTGGAAGTTGGAATAATAATCAGTAGCCCCTAGGATGAGCTCAAGGATTACAACGTAATGAGATGGGCCATAACCCACAGGCCCCAGGACCTGCCAAGAATCAAGCACACTCTAGCTGAAGGAAAAACCCTGGTAGAAGTTACGATTTTACCGACAGATGATTTTATAGGGGTTTACACAAAACCTGAGAGTTGTGAAGGAACGATAGATGTTTGTCTGGCTTGCAGAATCTATGGATATATCCGAACTTGGTTCGTCGACAAGAGAAATTCTGCAATGCTTGTGAGGATGACCGAGTGTTAGAATGTGAGATTCGCTAAACCGTATACAAGGTAATGATTTGGGTGCGGGATGGATTGATCACCATGCCGACTTTCTCTTATTGTTCGCCTTGCTATATGGGATGGTAAATCTGAGTGACTTACCTATAGTAGAGAGATGATGATCAAACCTTGTTTAAACCCTAGAATGGTATAAGAATTTTTCCCTTGTATAAGGCAGCTTTTGCCAACCGTAGGTTATACGGTGAGGATCAACCCAGACCCATTTCCTGCAGGAGAAACCATAAATTGTTGACCACCATGAGATATCGATTAGTTGTTTAGTACTGGCGCCAGACCCGTCAGGTAAGAAGACCCAGTCTCGGAATAACCTTACCAAGATGAAAGGACAAAAGAATTGAGGAAAAGGTTATGCCACTACCGAAAGAGCCCAGATAAGGAATTATCCTAAAAATCTGAGAAGACCGACACTGTTAACAATATGGATGAAGTATATGAGTTTTGATGGAACCGTAACCATGCTTCTAAGGGTGGTAGCACCCCAGACCCCGGAGACGATTGATGAAATTTTGAAGAGACCCCGAACCTAACCTATTTCTTTCTAGCCTCTCCGAATCTCGAGGACGAGATTCCTTTTAAGGGTGGTAGGTTTGTAACATCCAAAAATTCTAAATTTTGGTATGTTATAATAAATAGATAGATTTGATTGATTGTTTGATTGATTATGTGAAATTGAGTGAAATTTGAAACCTTTTTGAAAGTTAAATGAGAGGGAATAAAAGGACTTTCCCAAACTTTCATTTTTCATTCGTGATCTCCATGAATTCAAATTCGTTTCACCATGAAACCCTGGAGAGAAGATGACATGACTTCTTCCATTTATTTAAATGACAAGGGGTATTGAAAATATTTGAATTTCATTTGGAAAATATTTTCAATTCTGAAACTTTATGCAACTCAATGATTTTCACGAGAGGAGATAAAATGACTTCTTCAAATTATATGAAATATGAGTTGGGAGTTTCAAAGGATCAAATTCAAAGTCTTTTTGGAATTATTTTTCAATTTGGAGTTATTTGGATTTTATTCAAATCATTTTTCTCCAAAAATAAAATACATGGAAAATAGGGTAACATGATTCCCTACAACAAAAAATTGGAGAGAAATAAATTTGATTTCATTTTGGTATTTTTAAAATGATTTTTGTTGGATCTTATTAGAGCAGGAGCACTGTTAGAATTATTAGAATTTGTGTGTATTTTATTTAATGCCAGAAAAATGTTCATGTCGTAGAAAATCTTTTTCTAAAATTTTTGATATATAATATGCCTATATAAAGTTTTTATTTTATTTTGTTATTCGGTTTTCCTTCTGTTTCTATTTTTTTTAAACTATACGTGCGGCCCATATTTATTTATCGCCTACATGCGCAGTATAGTAGCTTCTGGCGCCCCATTGTTTTTCTCTTAAATAGGCCAGGCCCAGCCAGCCTTTTTTTTTCTTAGGCTGAATTTTGTAAAAAAAAAACTGCACCGTAGCGGCCGGCCGAAGGCCTTTAGGCCATCCGCCTCTTTGCTTCTCTGTTTCGTATATTTTCGTCTACGTTTAGTCTCACATTGCCTAGCCTTTGACCCCTAAGCCTCTTTTCCATCAATAAATATAGACCCATAGAGCCTCCAAAAATCATCCGATTCGGGTTAAATCAATATTTTGGTTTGACTAGATTCATTTAAGAAAAATATATTTCTCCTCTCCGGCGCGACTTTTGGAAATTGTCTCCTTTCTCCAAAGTTGTCTTTTCTCTGCCTTATAAAGGTATCTTTCTTTATTTTTTTTCTTCTTATACCTCCGTAGTTTATTATTTTTAGACTAATATGATAAAATAATTAGATTATCAATTAGTCTACGTATTTATACATTAGACCCTAGCCCGTAGCTATTTTTTCTTCCGTAAAACAGTTTGGCCCTAATTTTTCAAATAGGCATAACTTTTTACTCGTTTGTCCAAATCCAACGAAACCAACGCCCACTTCTTTGTTCTGATCTCCTCTATCCAGTAATACAACTCAAACATGTTTTTGAAAAGTTTAAAATTTAAATTAGATCAGATTTGAATTCAAACTTCTTTTGATCATAACTTGAGTTTCGTAGCTCCGTTTGAGTTGATTCTTTTTGCAAATCGAAGCTCTTGACCTAAACTTTCTGATAAGGACAAATTCATATAATTTTGGTACTGTTAGAAATTGTTTTATGTTGCAAGAGTTATTTGCTTGGTTTTGATGTTTTCCGAACTGTCTTCTTCGTTCTTCCCGATCTTCTGAGTGATTGCTTATGTGTGGTTACTATTGCTTGCTTACGATAGATTGACCGGAGTGTGACGAGTAGAACTATCAAGAGTTATGAGTGTGAATCATCTTCATCAACATTGCAGGCAAGTTCACACTTTGATCATATCCCTTTCATACCCAGTTTTTATGCATTAGTTTCACCCTCAAACATTGCATGAGTAGGATTGATAACATGTGGGTATTGGGAGGTAGTTGATGAGGTAGTACCTATTACCTGTTTATTATCAAACCCTTGGGAGTTACTATTACGTTATGCTTACATTGCCATGCTATGCTCGTAGACGTGGATTGGGTTTTGAGAGTATTCATGACAGATGTGAGATTGTTAATTAATGGTTTACTTAAGGTGGCAACTTAAACACACATCTGGGTGGATTGAGGCACCTGGGTATTCCAGGATTGCCTGTCTAGGCACCTGGGTAGACCAGGATTGCCTGTTTTTTAATGGACCGCCACCCAGGCTCAAAGGGATCATGAGATTTTTCATACTAGAAACTTCCGTGTGCAGCCATAAGCTATTATGGGCTCTAGCATAGTTGATTAAGTCGTGCGAACTCTTACAGGGTAGACTAGCTGATGTAGGGGAAAGTAGGTGTAACGGTCTATCCATCGTAAGGTGCTAGCGCTTTTGAAAGACTATATCTCGGTCATCCGTCTTCTCAAACACCATGTAGTGCGAGAAACCAAACGGAGGCGATCGAGTCTTGTGGGGAAAAGTGCGCAAACCTCTGCAGAGTGTATAAACTAATCATGGTTAGCCGTGTCCCTGGTTATGGACAACTTGAGTATCTAGTACTTGGATTATCATGTGAATCTCATCATGTTACTTTAAATTAAGTTTGTTGGGTTTAATGATGTTACTTAATTGGGATTGAGAATGCTGTCAACCATTCTCAATGTTCAACAACCACCTTGATAGTTAAATAAAATTTATTCCTTTGCAGTAGGGAAAAATTGGCTTTTCGCAAAAACCTTATGACCGTAGAGCTTTTCCACCAGCCATATATGCATGTAGTGATAGCCATTGTTCATCATTCTCTATGGTGTGAATTTGCCAGTACATTCAATGTACTGACCCTTTGTGGCTGCAACGTCTCATGTTGCAGGATTATCTTACGATGAGTAAGTGATACGTTAGGGTTACGATTTCTACACTCAACTTTGCCGTTGGTGTTGATGGGAATCCACAACCTTGTTACTTCCGCTATTTTGGATTGAGGTAATAATATTTACGTTATTTTTACATGTGATTTACCTCTGTTATAAATCCTTGAGTTCTGTGTGTGTCAGCATACCGATCCAGGGATGACACTTAAGCACAGAGACTTGATCCATTCAGGTCGGGTCAGTACAGAAGCAACTGGCCGGGTCACCAAGTGGGCTATTGAGCTTGGGCCTCACGGGTTAAAATATATACCTCATACAACAAACAAGTCCCAAGCACTTGTGGATTTCGTCAACGACTGGACAGACTTGCAGGCACCAGAGGAAAAGCCAGATAACACTTATTGGACTATTCATTTTTCTGGGTCCAGACAATTGGAGGGCTCGAGGGCTGGAGTCATATTAACTTCCCCATGAAGTGATAAGTTTTGTTATGTTCTCTGTTTAATGTCCCCTTGCACTAACAATGCAGCTAAATATGAGGCCTTCCTCCATGGTCTTTGGATGGCTAAGGAGATTAATTTAAGCCGGGTTAAGTGCTTTGGTGACTCGGACCTGGTGGCTCAACAGGTGTTTGGCACTTGGGATTCCAAGGATCCTTTCATGGCAGTGTATCGACAAGAGGTAGACATAGTGGCGGGTCATTTCAAGGGTTATCAGGTTGACCATATAGACCAGAGAAAGAATGAAGCGGCGGATGCTTTAAGTTGCTTAGGCTCTCAATGTAAACAAGTGCCACCAAATGTCTTTCTGGATGTGCTACATAATCCGTCGGTCAAGTTACCTACGGAGGAGGATTTGGCTGTTCCTGACCCGGAGGCTCGGTTAGTGGCAGCTCTTCATGTTATCCCGGATTGGACGGCCCCATACTTGGCATATATGAACCGTGGCGAGTTACTAGAGGATGAAACTTTGGCCCGGCAGATAATTCGGTGATCCAAGTCAATGACCATTATCAATGGGGAGTTGCATCATTGCAGTGCAACAGGGGCGTTTCAGCGTTGTGTATCTCTTGAGGAAGGCTGTGAGATTTTGCGTGAGATCCACGAAGGAGATTGTAGTCACCACGCCGGTTCCAAATCCTTGGTAGCTAAGGCTTTTCGGCACGGCTTCTATCAGTTGACGGCTCATGCTGACACTGAGGATTTAGTAAAGCAGTGATGGTTGTCAGAAGTTTCCACACCGCGCTCATGTTCCGGCTCAAGAATTAAGGACGGTTCAAATCACTTGGCCATTTGCAACTTGGGGGCTGGATATGGTTGGGCCCTTTAAGAGATCCGAGGATAAGAAGACCCACCTTTTGGTGGCGATTGATAAGATCACCAAGTGGGTAGAGGCAGAGCCAATCAGTAAGTGTGATGCAGCCACAGCGGTTCAATTCATCAAAAAGGTGATCTTCCATTTTGGTTTTCCACACAGCATCATAACTGATAATGGTACTAATCTGTCTAAGGGGGCTATGGAAGAATTTTGTCAACGTGAGCACATACGCTTGACATGTCATCAGTGGCTCACCCCCAATCCAATGGTCAAGCAGAGAGAGCCAATCAAGAAATTTTGAGAGGCATCAAGCCCCAGATTATGGTTGGACGTCGATTTGTTGGGCGGAGGAGTTACCTTCTCTATTATGGAGTATCAATAACACACCGAACAGATCTACGGGTTACACGCCTTTCTTCATGGTTTACAAAGCAGAGGCGGTTCTCCCTAGTGACATCCGTCATGACTCGCCCCGTGTGGCGGCTTATGTTGAAGCTGATAATGAGAAAGCACGTCAGGATTCACTGGACCAACTAGATGAGGAGCGTGATATTGCATCGGCTCGTTCAGCGATTTACCAGCAGGACCTGCGATGTTATCATAGCCGCCGGGTTAAAACCAGAACTTTTCAAGAAGGTGATCTGGTGCTTCGGCTCATCCAGGATCAGACTGATATGCACAAGTTGTCCCCACCTTGGGAAGGACCTTTGTGGTCAGCAAAAATCTGCACAACGGATCATACTACCTTATCGATGTTCGAGAGCACAAAGACTCACGTAAAATCGGAGGAGGAGACCCAACGGCCATGGAATATAGCTCATCTTCGGCCTTATTATACTTGAGCCACATGCTCTTCTTATGTACATATTTATGACAATGTATATATTATGATCACTATAATAAACCGGAGCCTCAGCTAAAGTGGGGTCTTTGTTGTTTTTATTACATCATGTGTGGTTACATGGGGGCTTCTGTTTATAAAGCGGAGTTCTATTTCCCATTAATCTGTCTTATAAGGCCACATATATCAAAGGAAATCACTTGGGGGCTTGGTCATATTTGAACCATAGCTACACCTCTTGATTGGCATAAGGCCATTAGGGAAATCACTTGGGGGCTTGGTTGTATTTGAACCATAGCTACACCTCTTGATCGGCTTAAGGCCAAAAGGAAATCATGTGGGGCCAAAGAGAGTGTTGCAATAGCACAACTCAAACATAGGCACCCACCGAGCACAACTCAAATGTTGCTTCGGGGCTATTCGCTTCTCAAAGAACAAAGAACTTACACCCTTGCAATAGGCTATCAAGCCAGGCTTGGAAGCGAGGTGTATTCACCTAAAACCCCGGGTTATCCTGCCTTTTTAAGTAATCCACTCCGTCCAGGTAATCCTGGACCCGCCGAACATTTGACAAGTCAATCTCATAGACCCTAAACTTGTCAAAGTTAAAACGACGATTGGTTAATGTGAGGTCCATCTTAAAAGGCTTCGAAAAATGGTTTAACTCAGTGGTCTGGCAGCCCATGAAAAGCCTTGATTTAGGGCCTAGCAGCCCATGAAAAGCTCTGCATGTTCTTTTTGTGTTTTTATTTGACAAGTTTTTTCTCCTTTGGTGAGCTTTTTTAACATCTTATGATAAACCGGCGTTTATTAACCCGGGTTGGCTTTCAACGATAAGTTGTTAGTACATGATCAACTATAATCCGGCGGTTATTGACCCGGTTTGGTTTTGACTACAAGTCACCAGCATTATATATGAATACACCGGTGTTTATTTTAACCCGGTACGGTTTTATCATAAACCAGCAAACATGGAAGGAGTTATCAATATTCAAGATTGGGGTTATCACCCTTAAATATACAAAAGTTGGTCAACCAACAGTATGATTCAATATCACAGGTATCATCTCTTTCATCTTTGATTCTTTTCAAAGTACAGCCCTGGTTATAAAACCCCGGCTATATATTTGGGCATCATGACCCGTCTAGCGGTAAACCGCAAGGACACTTTCAAACTTCTTGTATGCAGGAACAGTTTGCATAACACTGATACAAATTATGAACATAATATATTCTGAAGCAGGATGGATTAACAGTATCAGGAAACATAAATATGCACGATGGCATAGCAGAGCAAGTATTTTGAACTAGCCTATTATAAGACGCTTTAATGCCTAAAAAGAATAATTGTTTTTAGCAAGTGTGGCAATACGCAGAAGGCTAAACCGGCCTCCGGATCATAACTCATCACCAGGCTTACTTGAAGGATGTGGATCCTCTTGCGCTGGTGCATCTTCCTCCTCTCTACCCAGTGGCTGGAAGTTAATGGTTGCCCAATCGATTCCAGTTAAGGCTTGGAACACAGCTTCATCACTTATAAGGTTTGAGGGGTGAACATCAGGGGCACAGGTGTGCTTACGGATTGGCGGAATAAGATCTTCTACATCATGTGTTGGCGCAGGATATCTTTTATGATTAGAATCATAAACCGGCTCATAGTGAGAGATCTGTTTCCTCAGCCAATTTGCTCGCTAAGGGGCGCATTTCCCTTGTCAACCTTCGAAGATCGTCATTGTTAAACTCCGAACCGTCCTCCTTTACGCCAGGATAGCCGTGGCCTATGTCCGACGAGTCAAGATCTAGTATACATCCCTTAGCCCGGATTAGCGTAGTCAGCGCACCTGACCTTGCAGCTGATCTCTTTAGTTCGTCCAACCGGGCAGGCAGCATTGGCAGCTTCTCAATGGTTTCCTTTATCAAGGTTGGAGGCGGTTTGTTATGAGCAGCGATGCAAATGGCCCGTTGAGCTCCGAAATATAACTGCTCTTTCAGAGTATAGGCAGCCTTCAGCTTCATCCGCATGTTAGAGCCCAGATGGGTAATGCGAGTTCCAGTGTCATTGCAAGCATCAGTAAACCGGTAACTGATGGGATAATGTATATTGAAAAAAAAACTTCAGATGAGGATACTTACCAAACACAGCAGAGGTCATGGCATTTATCTGCCGCTTTAAACTGGTCAGCTATTCGGCCACCGATTTAAGGGCTGCTTCTGCGTTAGCTCTCTTTTGCAATGCGGCTTTCTCTACACACCAATCCGCCCGTTCCTTCTTAATAGTTTCCTTCAGATTCTCCATGGCTGCTAAGGCACTGGTCAGTTCCTCTTCGGCTTTGGAGGTTTCTACTTGCTGGGATTTGATATTTTCTTTTTTGCTTCCTTTTTGCTCAGCTCAGCCTATAAGAAAAGGACATATCATGAGTTGGCAGTACATATTTGAAGTACCAAGCACATAACAAGTTATACACTTGGCACATGGGGGCTAATGTATATTTAATCAAAGTAAACATTGGTTAAAGTCCCGGTTCAGCTTGGAAAGATAAACCGGCCCTTGGGGACTACACAGGCAAAAGTTTTAAAGATTACAATTCTAAAACTACCGGTTCATTTTAAAGAGCTCAACCGGCCCTTGGAGGCTAAGCTGTAACACCCCGGTAGTTAATCTACAGTAATCACACACTAATGGTGCCATGTCATCCCATTTAATTTTTCTAAACCTCACTTTGATCCTAACCCGATTAAAATACAATTTAAAGTACAGTCAAATAATTAAAATTTAAAAAAGGTAAAATAAAAATGTTGGTTGGGTTGAAAATATTTACTGGCTAATTTTCATGTAAGAGTTAACATTTTCCAAAATATATAAGTGCCCCTAAAGATTTTTGAAATTGGCCCATAAGCTTTTTATTGAAATAATGTGATTTAAATAAATAGGTAAAATATTCAAAAATAGTTGAAACTTGTTGGACTAGCCCAAAATACTGTCTAGAATTTATGTGATACTTTGCACATTTAACTGAAATTATTTAGTACCTAAACTAAATACAAAACAATAGTTAAAGTAGAAAACAAAAAAAAGAAAAAGGGAAAATGCTAAACACCAATGTACACTTGGGCTCTATGTCTACAGTTAACAACCCAGCCCACCACGTGAACCTTTCCATCAGCTTCATGATGTACAGAGTAGGCAGAGCCATGGCGTGGCAGCCATCCACGGCGCCATGTCCGCCGATGCTCGACGTCTGGCGCTACAGGGAGTCTGGGAGAGGATAAGGCCGACACCCGACACCCTAGACAACCCTAGCTCACTCCTCCCCTTCTCCACACTCGATCCACTCGATCCCGAGCTCGGTCGTCACCATGTCGTCATCGATGCCGCGGCCACCGCGCTTCTCGCGCCGCAAGAAGATGCCCAGAAGAACCGCCACGGTCCACTTCGTCCTTCCCGAGAACAAAACCGAGCCGGGGCGGCTCGTACGCCCGCCATCGCCGCCATCTTCACCACGTACATCTATGTCGTCCGTCGTTGTTTGCCGCCGCTTCGGTCCAGCCCCGGCCTCCCCGACCTCATCTTTGTGTTCACTGTGAGCTCCTCCTCCATTCCCCACTGATTTCCGTCTCGATTCGTCAACGTAGCCATCTCCCGCATCCTCCCGTGGCCGCGCTCGGAGCTCTGCTCCCCCGTGCGCCTGCGCACGCTCGCGCTCACCCTGCGCCGGCTGCGCCTCGTAGGCCTCCTGACGGCGCCACGGCCGCCTTTGCGTGTCCGCGTCCCATTGCTGCTCCTGTCGCGCGCGCCGGTGCGCCATGGCCTCACCCCGCCGTTGTTGCTACTGATGCCGCCACTGCCGTTTCTTGCCAATGTCGCCGCTGATGTCGCACTGCTTGCCGCGGCCGCCGTCGCTGTCGCCGTTGATGTCTGCTGCTCGCCGTAGGCCGCGGACTCCACCCCATGCGCCCCCTGCACTCAACTGCACACCCGCTCGTGCCAGCCCGCTCGTGCCAGCCCGCTCGTGCCCATGGCCACTCCCGTGCGAGCTCATGGTCGTGGCTGGCCGTAGCCGCCGTGTGCCTGTGCATGCATGCACAGCCACGATGAAGCCGACTGGGCTTTATACAGTGCCCAGCAAGCCGGCCCTCCTCTAATTGCTAATTAGATTAGTTAGATTAAAACTAGACTAATCCACTAACGTTGACAAGTGGGACTCATTCTCTAGTAATCCTAATTAGAGTAATTAAACCCTTGTTAAAATAAGTCAATCAATGACTGGTGGACCCAGTCACAACTTTGACCAGTCAACTGCTAACTGGGCTAGTCCCAGTCAATGACATATGGGCCTTGCATGACCCGCTGACCAGTCAACATTTGACTGTTGACTACTGAGTCAACGGTCAACGGCCCGCACCTATCAGCCTGTAGCACACGCTACTGGGTACGCTTTTAGGTGCACTTAGCATTTAGTCAATTTAATATGTCAAATTAAAATAAATCCAGAAAATCAGAAAATCATTTAAACTTTGAAATTCAATATAAAATAAACCGTAACTCAGATGAAAAAACTTTGTACATGAAAGTTGCTCAGAACAACGAAACGAATCCGGATACGCACCCCGTTCATCCGCCACGCATCCCTAGCATAGCAAACACGCAATTTTCTCCCTCCGATTCATCTGTTTGAAAACGCGAAACACCGAGGATACTTTCCCGGATGTTTCCCCCCTTCGCCGGTATCACCTTCTACTGTGTTAGGGCCCACCTAGCACCGCTCATTGTTATGTCATGCATCGTTATGCATCTGTTTGCATTGTATTCATTATTTCTTCCCCCTCTTCTCTCCGGTAGACTACGAGATTGACGTCGCTGCTGGTGCCCCGATCGACTATGTTGTTGACGCCTCCTACTTGCCAGAGCAACCTGGCAAGCCCCCCTCCCCCTTGATCAGCCCGCTATCGCCTATTCTTCTCTCTACTGCTTGCATTGGAGTAGTGTAGCATGTTACTGCTTTCCATTAATCCTATTCTGATGCATAGCCTGTCATTGTTGCTACAGCTGTTGATTCCTTACCTGCAATCCTAAATGCTTAGTATAGGACGCTAGTTTATCATCAGTGGCCCTACATTCTTGTCAGTCTGCCATGCTATACTATCGAGCCGTGATCACGTCGGGTGTTGATCACGGGTATATACTATACATATTACACATGATACATGTTGTGACTAAAGTCGGGTCGGCTCGTTGAGTACCCATGGTTGATTCACAAATTGGGGGCTGAAAGGACATACTTTCTCGATGGCCCTTTGTGTGCATCTTTGTGGCGGAGCGACAGGGCAGGTTGAGACCACCCAGGTGAGAGGTGGGCCTGGCCCTGGTCGGCGTTCGCGTTTACTTCTAGATAACACGCTTAACGAGATCTTGGTATTTGATGTGAGTCTGGCCACTGGCCTATACGCACTAACCAACAACGCAGGAACAATTATGGGCACTCGACATCGTGGTATCAGCAGAAGCCGTCTTGACGTCAGCGACTGAGCGGCGTGCACCGGGTTGGACCGCGTAACGCAACTTCCTTTGTAATGGAGGTTGCTAGGTCTGCTCACCGGCCGCGTACGTAACGTGCAAGTGTGCAATAGGCGATGGGCCCAGACCCCTGCGCGCTTAGGATTTAGACCGCCGTGCTGACCTCTCTGTTGTGCCTAGGTAGGGCTGCCACGTGTTGATCTTCCAAGGCCGGGCATGACCCAGGAAAGTGTGTCCGGCCAAAGGGGATCAAGCGTGTTGGAAAATGTGGTGCACCCCTGCAGGGAAGTTTATCTATTCGCATAGCCGTGTCCCTCGGTAAAAGGACGACCCGGAGTTGTACCTTGACCTTATGACAACTAGAACCGGATACTTAATAACATACACGCTTCCAAGTGCCAGATACAACCCGGTGATCGCTCTCTCACAGGGCGGCGAGGAGAGGATCGCTGGGTAGGATTATGCTATGCGATGATACTTGGTGAACTTACCATCTACTCTCTTCTACATGCTGCAAGATGGAGACTGGCAGAAGCGTAGTCTTCGACAGGACTAGCTATCCCCTCTTATTCTGGCATTATGCAGTTCAGTCCACATATACTACACCTTTCATTTGATACCAATGCATATGTAGTGTAGCTCCTTGCTTGCGAGTACTTTGGATGAGTACTCACGGTTGCTTTCCTACTTCCTTTTCCCCTTTTCCCGGTTGCTGCGATCATATGATGGAGTCCAGGAGCCAGAGGATCCCGAGGATGATTCTACATGGAGTTCGACTTCGAGGAGTAGTTAGGAGGTCCCAGGCAGGAGGCCTTACCTTTTCGATCATTGCTACTTTTGTGCTAGCCTTCTTAAGGCAATCTTGTTTAACTTATGTCTGTTCTCAGATATTGTTGGTTCCGCTGACTCTTGTGTTTTCGAGCTTATGTATTCGAGCCCATGAGGCCCCGGGCTTGTAATATAAAGCTTGTATTATTTTAAATTGTGTCTAGAGTTGTGTTGTGATATCTTCCCGTGAGTCCTTGATCTTGATCATACACATTTGCGTGTATGATTATTGTACGGTTGAATCGGGGGCATCACAAGTTGGTATCAGAGCCGACTACCTATAGGAATCCCCCTTCCACACTACTTGGCTGAAGTTGAGTCTAGTCATTGAATTTTTTACTAACATGGTTGTGTGGCTTATGGGCCCACGTCACCACTGGGTGGTATTAGGATCTTTTATTTCTCGTCTATACTCTAGGACTCTGATCTCTCTTCTATTCGGGTTAAATGATTTTACTAACGCTGACTCTACGTTCTCGTAACTACTTCCTCACGGAGCCCCTTACTCCAGATGATTACTTGGTGCACTAGAAGATTTCGAAGATACTCTTTGATATTCTCTCGAGACTTTGTGCCACCGCTTTTGCTATTCCCGACCACCGATAAGCCCCTATGGATGACTACGTACACTTGTCATTCATACAACCATTCCCCGATGATCTTATTATTACAAGATACTCAGAAATCTCTCTATTGTTTCAAGAATACTTTGTTACCACATAAACACCCCTACGGATAATTCCTCGCACTTACGGAGTATCCTCTCATCCCCAGTTGTTTATGTGTTTCACTAAGGTCTTCGAAATAATATTCGATCTTCTGAAAATCCCTAGCAGCTTATTGCTCTTGAAATTCTTGCTTGCTTGCATTATGGTTACTCCCATAAGAATAGTGATCTTATTGGCAGCCTTTGTCACTATCATTTTGAGTCCATTGATTCAATATGTTGCGAATGCTCACAATCCTCAATCAGATCCTAGAATTCATCCTTTCGACTCAGACGTCATTTTAAACATGAGCTGGATCTCAACCAATCAAATTGCCATCAATTGTACCCCTAAGGCTATTCTACTTATCCTTCCCTAATCATAGCTTTGCTTCTGAACCCTTGTCTTGGAATTCATAATTCCTTTGCATTTGAGCTTTGAATTAGTTAGTTGTTTCAATAATCTGATCTCCTTGCATTCTTTCTTCCGCTCGTTGAGTACCGATGCAAACATCAGATCCCTTGTGGACCACCAGACCCTTTGTCAGAAATTTATCCGACAACGTCCTTAATATTCAATAAGATTGTGAGCCTGTCCTCGGATACATAATGCCTTTGGTAAATTGTAGCCTATGCTTTTGTCAACCATGCTCTACTATCGAGCTTGTGTTATTTACTATTGAAGCTTGTGGTATCTGTTCCCGAGATAACCCGATGGGTTTAACCTATACCTTCCCTATAATCGGGTGAACCTGAGAGTTTTCACGAGTCATATTCCCCTGGTAATTTACCAGATAAAATTTCAACACTACAACTCCATTGAAAATGAGAAGTGGATGATAGATTATGCATTGGAGAAGTGGGAGTCGACCTTGAACTTTGTGTTCATGCCCGTGGACACGATGTAGATCCTATCATGGAAGCTTCTTGTACTAATGATTATTTCCTTGATAAAATATCATCTGGTATCTGTGAATTGATCCCTTTGCAATCGTGGTTCCGACCATATTTTCTCCTTAATACCATTTCTCTGACAAGTTGAGGTACTTGTCTTCTACAGATCATTGCACATGTCCAACCTTTACTTCGATCTACCGTCGAGTATTACACTATGATATCTCGAGAATATCAAAGAACTGTGTTGCTTCCTATGAGTCTTCATCTAGTATTGCTTCTCACTGATTTCAGATGTCCCCTGGGTTCTGAGTTATTTCACTCGAGAACACCGATAAGTGAATAGATTCTGCACTCCGATTCAATAACTCTAAGTAATTTTCATTGCTTACGAGTTTAATAATCATTCAAGTCATTCCTAGCCTGCTCGGCTATATCATTTTTGGGCTAAATTTTAACTGTGCTACCTGGTCGTTCTTTCCGGAGCACAATTTTTGACGATGAGCTAACCTTACGTCGATCTTCCTCATCATATCATTTCACCTTAAACAACAAGCTTGATTTCGAGTTTGTGTCGTACCCTTGGTTCCAATAACCTTTCGCTTCACCATTCCTTTGACTTGATGTCATCGCCGATCGATTACATCTTGAAATCTCTCGACAAATGTGTCATGATCATCATCAACATTCTGAGCTCTTCCAAGATATATTTTGAATTCATGATGAGAAATACCATCCATGCCCTCGATGATTTGTGTTATCATTAACCACTTTATTCCCTTCCATCGAACACAAACTTGTTCGTGTTTTGTGTTATACCTTGAGTTCCTTGCTATCAAGCATTTGTTATTCTTTACCTTGGAGTATTACCATCTTTTATGTCAGAAATGTCGTGAGAATTTCACCACCTCTTAAGAATTCTTGATACAAGTGATACTTCTCACCATCACCATTCTTTCTTGGTCCCCGTGTTGTTTACAACCGGAATGCCGACAAATAAACTATGATGTGTGAATTGAAAACTTCTAGCAACCCTATTGCTTGTAAGTTACGAATGATAGTTTCTTTCTTCATGTGTTGGTTATTAACTCATCACCCTAACATTGATCGTGCTACTTAGTCCATATTTTTGGATGCACTTTTCGATCAATATTTAATTGCATATGTTTCCCTCGGGCATACAGCATTATATCATTTGATCTGACAAATGTTATCTCCTTGTTCACATGATTGAGCAAATCCATATTTTTGGAAATCTCGATGAATTATCGCTGAGTCCATCAGCCACCTCCTCATCCTCTCCTTGGCTTAATGATGAACTCTTGTTTCGGAACTCGCTTCCATAGTTCATTTCCCGATAATCTTACAATGTCATCTCGTCAATTGGTGTTGCAGCTTTTCTTCTCTGGCATCCCGAGTCTGAGGTATCCCAACACCAATCAGATCGGAATCTTGGTCAGATATGATGGTTGTAACATATTTCCAAGAGTTATAACATTGGTCTTTATGTGACCATGTAAGGTGATGTCGTGCCTAGCACACCTGGCCGGAGGCCTATTGTTATAGATTCCTTTTCAGCAAGGTTATCCATTCTTCCATAAGGAAATTGTAAGACTTATTCTACAAGTTATTCCTTATGGTTCCTTTGTGTTTCCATAGTCTGATCTTCACCTGATGACCATGTCAATACTATCTCGAAGCATGTTTGTGGTACTCTGATCTTCAATAAGAACATTTGAAGCACAATGCAAAAATTTCTTTATCAATTATCCAAATGAAGTTGTATGGGTAACGTCATGAAATTCCTCTCCACTTACCTAAATGGTTTTCTTCTTTCTATACTGTCATGGATATCATGCTCTGCATGTCCTTGGGAAGGATATACCCCTGAAATATGTGTTTAAACACATTTTCCTTTCCATTGTTCTGTTTAATCTGATGATACATTTTCCTTTCCATTGTTTGGTTTAAACTTTATTGTGATCTATATGATCCAAGAAGTAATATTCTACTGCTTTTGTAAACACCTCGGTGTATAATTCTGTCAGAAAGACCCTGTTACTTTTGTTGATGACATTCCGGTAACCACCGATGGACGAGAACTTTGCCTACTGGTCCGCCTCGTTCAACGAGCAGGAAAATGGTTCTCTTTGTCCCTCGCCCTTGGTGCCGATGTTGTTGCCGACATAACCGACAAACTATCCTCTGGCTTGCCTTGCTTACATGATCATGCAAGATGTCACCGCCCTTCCTACTTTTAACCCACATGGCAGGCCCATAAGCCACAGTTCCACAGGATCGAAACCTGACTATCCTATACACCTTGTTGACAAAGTTATCCCTTGCTCTCAGTTTCCTAGGTAATTCGCGAGCCACCTTCCTAATGATCTATTCTGATATCATACGAAATACTTATTTTCGTTGCTCTAAACCCCTTTTCACACTCCGTTTCAGGCAACGAGCGATTGCATGCCCGCTCAGAACTTCTCATGCGACCTTCATACTTTGCTCTTGATATTTTCTTAAGTTTTAATTCGAGAGTTACTTTGCCCCACCTTCCCTAATGTTATCGACCAGATGGTCAACCTTGCAGAGTTCCGTTCTCCAGGAATGACCACCCTTTAGTCTTTCGTAATTACTATGGACTTCCCGAAGAAAGGATGTCGACTTCATCATGACCTGAAACAAAGAAATGAAGACATCAACGTAGAGGATCGATCTCTTTGAGAAGAGCAACCAAGACCGAGAACACTCACTAGAATTTCCTACCCAGAACTTCCCCCTTTCTCCACCTCTTAAATCTCGGGACGAGATTTCTTGTAGTGGAGGAGATTTGTAACACCCCGGTAGTAAATCTACAGTAATCACACACTAATGGTGCCATGTCATCCCATTTAATTTTTCTAAACCTCACTTTGAACGTAACCCGATTAAAATTCAAATTTAAAGTACAGTCAAATAATTAAAATTTTAAAAAAGTTAAAATAAAAATGTAGGTTGGGTTGAAAATATTTACTAGCTAATTTTCATGTAAGACTTAACATTTTCCAAAATATATAAGTGCCCCTAAAGATTTTTGAAACTGGCCCATAAGCTTTTTATTGAAATAATGTGATTTAAATAAATAAGTAAAATATTCAAAAATAGTTGAAACTTGTTGGACTAGCCCAAAATACTGTCTAGAATTTATGTGGTACTTTGCACATTTAACTGAAATTATTTAGTACCTAAACTAAATACAAAACAGTAGTTAAAGTAGAGAACAGTAGTTAATCTTGTTGGACCAGCCCGCTCGTGCCCATGGCCGCTCCCATGCGAGCTCATGGCCATGGCCGGCCGTAGCCGCCGTGTGCCTGTGCATGCATGCACAGCCACGGTGAAGCCGGCTGGGCTTTATCCAGTGCCCAGCAAGCCGGCCCTCCTCTAATTGCTAATTAGATTAGTTAGATTAAAACTAGACTAACCCACCAACGTTGACAAGTGGGACTCATTCTCTAGTAATCCTAATTAGAGTAATTAATCAATGACTGGTGGACCCAGTCACAACTTTGACCACTCAACTGCTGACTGGGCTAGTCCCAGTCAATGACATATGGGCCCTGCTGGACCCGCTGACCAGTCAACATTTGACTGTTGACTACTGAGTTAGCGGTCAACGGCCCCCACCTATCAGCCTGTAGCACACGCTGCTGGGTACGCTTTCGGTTGCACTTAGCATTTAGTCAATCTAATATATCAAATTAAAATAAATCCATAAAATCATTTAAACTTTGAAATTCAATATAAAATAAATCGTAACTCAGATGAAAAAATTTTGTACATGAAAGTTGCTCAAAACGACGAGACGAATCCAGATACGCAGCCCGTTCGTTCGCTACGCATCCCTAGTATAGAAAACACGCAACTTTCCCCCTCCGATTCATATGTTCGAAAACGCGAAACACCGGGGATACTTTCCCGGATGTTTTCCCCCTTCGCCGGTATCACCTCCTACTGCGTTAGGGCCCACCTAGCACCGCTCATTGTCATGTCATGCATTGTTATGCATCTATTTGCATTGTATTCATTGTTTCTTCCCCCTCTTATCTCCGGTAGACTACGAGACTGACGACACTGTTGGTGCCCCGATCGACTATGTTGTTGAAGACCCCTACTTGCCAGAGCAACCAGGCAAGCCCCCCCCTTGATCAACTCGATATCGCCTATTCTTCTCTCTACTGCTTGCATTAGAGTAGTGTAGCATGTTACTAATTTTCCGTTAATCCTATTTTGATGCATAGCCTGTCATTGTTGCTATAGCTGTTGATTCCTTACCTGCAATCCTAAATGCTTAGTATAGGATGCTAGTTTATCATCAGTGGTCGTACATTCTTGTCAGTCTGCCATGCTATACTATCGGGCCGTGATCACGTCGGGTGTTGATCACGGGTATATACTATACATATTACACATGGTACATGTTGTGACTAAAGTCGGGTCGGGTCGTTGAGTACCCGCGGTTGATTCACGAATTGGGGGCTGAAAGGACATACTTTTCCGACGACCCTTTGTATGGATCTTTGTGGCGGAGCAACAGGGCAGGTTGGGACCACCCAGGTGAGAGGTGGGCCTGGCCCTGGTCGGCGTTCGCAGTTACTTCAAGATAACACGCTTAACGAGATCTTGGTATTTGATGTGAGTCTGGCCACTGGCCTATACGCACTAACCAACAACGCAGGAACAATTATGGGCACTCGACATCGTGGTATCAGCAGAAGCCGTCTTGACGTCAGCGACTGAGCGGCGTGCGCCGGGTTGGACCGCGTAACGCAACTTCCTTTGTAATGGAGGTTGCTAGGTCTGCTCACCGGCCGTGTACGCAATGTGCAGGTGTGCAATGGGCGATGGGACCAGACCCCAGCGCGCTTAGGATTTAGACCGGCGTGCTGACCTCTCTGTTGTGCCTAGGTAGGGCTGCGACGTGTTGATCTTCCGAGGCCGGGCATGACCCAGGAAAGTGTGTCTGGCCAAAGGGGATCAAGCATGTTCGGAAATGTGGTGCACCCCTGCAGGGAAGTTTATCTATTCGAATAGCAGTGTCCCTCAGTAAAACGACGACCAGGAGTTGTAACTTGACCTTATGACAACTAGAACTGGATACTTAATAAAATACACCCTTCCAAGTGCCAGATACAACCCGGTGATCGCTCTCTCATAGGGTGACGAGGAGAGGATTGCCGGGTAGGATTATGCTATGCGATGATACTTGGTGAACTTACCATCTACTCTCTTCTACATGCTGCAAGATGGAGACTGGCAGAAGCGTAGTCTTTGACAGGACTAGCTATCCCCCTCTTATTCTGGCATCCTGCAGTTCAGTCCACATATACTACCCCTTTCATTTGATACCAATGCATATGTAGTGTACCTCCTTGCTTGTGAGTACTTTGGATGAGTACTCACGGTTGCTTTCCTACTTCTTTTTCCCCTTTTCCCGGTTACTGGGATCATATGATGGAGTCCAGGAGCCAGAGGATCCCGAGGATGATTCTACGTGGAGTTCGACTTCGAGGAGTAGTTAGGAGGTCCTAGGCAGGAGGCCTTGCCTTTTTGATCGTTGCTACTTTTATGCTAGCCTTCTTAAGGCAATCTTGTTTAACTTATGTTTGTACTCAGATATTGTTGGTTCCGCTGACTCTTATGTTTTCGAGCTTATGTATTCGAGCCCATGAGGCCCCTGGTTTGTAATATAAAGCTTGTATTATTTTAAATTGTGTCTAGAGTTGTGTTGTGATATCTTCCCGTGAGTCCTTGATCTTGATCGTACACATTTGCATGTATGATTAGTGTACGGTTGAATTAGGGGCGTCACATAAGCATGCAAAGTTGAGAGATTACAAAGTCCCGGTTTAGATTGGCATCATAAATCGGCCCTTGGGGGCTACTAGAGTTGGTACTTGAAATTGGACATAAGAGAGAAACGGTTATGTAGTTACCTCATATCGCTCATTCATCAGATTTACTAAACCATCTTCATTGTCACGGTTTGTGTACATACGGTTTAAAAAACCAGAATGAAGTTCTTGGGAGTTGAGGTGGGCGTAGCTTGATAAGTCTGTGCTCCATTTGCCTTTACCCATAGCAGAAAGTTCCTCCTTGGCATTATGCTTTGATAACGCAACATGATTGCCAGGGGTGGTGTGACCAACACCAGTAATCATAATGTCATCTTCCTTGTCACCAGCATCCTTGACTAGAGTTGACGATTTATCAGTTGCCTTAGCCGGACTGGAGGGTTTATCATCAGTGCGGATCGGGCTTGTCGGTTTATCAGCATGGCCTGTTGCATCAACTTCTACTTGTTCAATAACAAAGTCATGATCTTGAGGTGGCGGATCATCAAACATGCCATCAGCATTTGTTCCTTCCGGTTCTGGAGTTCTTTCCAGTTCAATAACCACATGATCATCAGACAGTTTATCTGGCCTTGGCTCTGAAAGAAAAAGATATAAAGGTCAGCATAACACGCAGATATAAAGCGTCAAAAGGAGTAAGTTTAAAGTGTTTACCCAGGAACAGTCTTAAGAGGAGGGAGCTGTGTGGCCATTGACTCGCTAGATGATGCATGTGGCGTTTTAATTTGAATCGGATGGATTAAGAGTTTGCAGGAAATAACCCGCCTTGGGATAAGAAGTATCGGAAGTTTGTGAGACCTCAGATCGACGTTTCCGAACTGGAGTATTCGGTAAATCGGCCGAAGTGACTACTTGGCCGTTGTGCCGGGTTGTGCGGCGAGCTTCGTGTTGTTGCTTCTTCAAAAGAAAGTGTGGGTCCAAGTGAGCTAGGGGTGAGAAAATCTTACTTTCCGGATTGCTTGACGGATTTTTGTGTTGGCAGAGGGTTTGAACCGAAGGAAAGGATAATTACCTCTGCGTCATCGGCTTGGTTGCCTTCAGCGTCATCCTGATAATAATCATTGTCAATGAGGTGTATGAAAAACGAACCAAGAGAGTCATGTTCTACCTATGAGGCCGGATTATCAAGATCATCATCGAGGTTCAACCCAGTGGACTTAGCTGCCTTCTTCTTGGCAGGTTTCTTGACAACCTTCGTCTTAGGTCGAGGGATCTTGGCCGGTTTATCTTGAGGTTTCTTCTTCCAAAATGGGACGTCACCCTGTTAAAAGATTGACAGAGGATATAAAAGATTACACAGTTAAGAATATCAAGTATAAGCAGGAGTGAGACAATTCTTACAGCTGGCGGTTTATTCAAGGTATAGAAGGGACTTAACCTGGTCTTGCTGCAGAGAGCCTTCGATTCATTCAATATCTTCTTAACAGACTCAGTAACTTCAGCCTCTATTAGCTCAATATCAATATGTCATTGGAGATCTTTTGAGTCCCCTGTGTACTCGCACATTAAGCCGGGGCGGCGGCTTAACGGTAAAATACTCCAAGATATCCAGCAACGAACAAAATCAACTCCTGTCAAACCGTTAGCCATGAAAGCTCTGAGCTTGGCGAGTTGTGGTGCATATGTGGCCCGTTCCTTGGCGGTCAGTCGTTGCGGAAATGGATGTGTGTTGGTAAGCTGGTGAGCACGATAACCCGACAGAGGGTTCTCATCTTCAGGGGAATTATCCTTATAGTAGAACCAAGTCTGGTTCCAATCCTTAGGATGGCTATGAAGTTTGGCATGAGGGAAGCTGACGTCCTTCCTTTTCTGAATGGAGACGCCGCCAAGTTCAGTGTTGGGCCCGTCTACAAATTCAGTACGACGGTTCAAATGGAAAAAATCCCGGAACAATTCAATAGTTGGCTCTTCTTGCAGATAAGCCTCACAAAACACTTGAAAGTCGCAAATATTGGACACAGAGTTGGGTCCAATATCTTGAGGGTGGATCTGGAAGCTGGCAAGCACATCACGAAAAAACTTGGATCCGGGTGGTTTAAAACCATAGCTCATGTGATCAACAAATACCACTAGTTCACCGTCCTTAGGGGTAGGAGGATTTTCTAGACCAGGAATGCGCCAGTGAATTTCGCTTCATTTTGGTAAAGCGCCAGTTCTGACGCATCCATCTAGCTCTTCTTCAGTAACCCGAGAAGGGACCCAGTTACAAGCATAAAATTGTTTGGCCATTTCGAATGAAGAGCTGGAAAAAGATTGATGGCGGTTTAAGACTCATGGTTGGCAAGCATAAAGCATAGCAGGTTAAGGAAAAGGTATTCAACATGCAAAATCGTTCAAACCGGAGGTTGATGCTATTATAAATGGTAAAATGATTGGCGGTTTACAAGGGGACTAATGGCGTAGGACAGATTATTTTCTAAAGGATAAACCGCCTACGCACACAATGAAAGTACAGATATGAAGCAAAAATGACTAAATGAGGAAAAACTGGTTTCACAGTTTCACATTGGAATTTTGGATCTACCGTATGTTAGGAAAAGGAAAAGATTTAGACCTAAAAGTTGGTGCTGAAGTAGTTCGCAAAGTCCAAGATTGGTTTTTATACACAAAAGGCATGGTTTGATAGGCAAAATAAGGGCTATCATGGCTACCGCACAAAGGAACATCAAGTTTGAAGTCTGACATATAGGATCTAATGAAGAACAAGGGTAGAACGCCATGAAAGATTCTATGAACTCGCGAGAACCCTAGAGGATCTACAGAGGAAGGGAGGAGGAACTTACCGAAGCTGTTGAAGCAGCGGAGGCGCGCCGCGTTTCTCTGGAACGTTCAGGTTGATGCAGCGGCCGGAGGTGAAGACGAGGGCGGAGCTTGACGACGGCGGCTACGTGTACTGGTCAGGTCGGCGCAAGGAAGAAGAAGCAGGGAGGCAAAAGGGGGAAAATGAAAAGGACCCCCCGGTCTATTTATAAGGAGAAGGGATAAGTGACAAGGACGAAAATCGAGGAGCCCAAAAGTTGGATAGGTGACAGAGCTGTCGCCTGGATTGTCGGAGGCTCATTAATGAAGGTGAGATATATCCAATTTTTAATAAATAGGTGACGTCATGGCGGTTTATTACGAACCTGGAAGATGACGTCATGGCGGTTTACAAGATCTATGCGAAGGTGCTTAAGGAGGAATTTTGCTAAGTGTTGAAGATTGACATGAACGAGTTCAAATCAATCTGGGGGCTAATGTTGGGGATATTACTATTAAAATATAAACCGGCCATGGGGGGGCGGGTTATGCCTACAAGGAGTTAGTCATGTTTGAAGCCCATGAAGACAAGATGTATGGCGCTTTACAGAGGAGATCTAACACGAAGGCCCAGGGCCCAAAGGCGGATTAGGGCCCGTAGGTATAAACCGCCATATGATATGTAACTTATATTGTAAGGCAAGGAAAGGTGGAAACCGAACCGAGCACGTTTATGAGTCGGCCTCGGGATTCTGTAAACCACCGGGCGTCAACCTGTGTATATAAAGGGACGACCCGGCGGCGGTTTAGGGACAGACAACAATAACTCGAGAGCCAGGCAAAGCGGATTCGCTCCCTGGTCATCGAAACCCTAGCAATTCCATCACAACTGGAGTAGGCTTTTACCACGACACTAGTTGTTCGCTCTATTGCTATGTCGCGCTACCTACCACTTTCTATATCATGCCTCCCATATTGCCATGTCAAGCCTCTAACCCTCCTTCCTAGCAAACCGTTGTTTGGCTAAGTTACCGCTTTTGCTCAGCCCCTCTTATAGCGTTGCTAGTTTCAGGTGAAGATGAAGCTTGTTCCATGTTGGAAGATGGATATGTTGGGATATCACAATATTTCTTATTTTAATTAATGCATCTATATACTTGGTAAAGAATGGAAGGCTCAGCCTTATGCCTGGTGTTTTGTTCCACTCTTGCCGCCCTAGTTTCCGTCATACTGGTGTTACGTTCCTTGATTTTGCGTTCCTTACGCGGTTGGGTGTTATGGGAACCCCTTGACAGTTCTCTTTGAATAAAACTCCTCTATCAAGGCCCAACCTTGGTTTTACATTTGCCTAACAACCTAAGGCTTTTTCCCTTGGGTTTCCAGAGAACGAGGGTCATCTTTATTTTAACCCCCGCGGGCCAGTGCTCCTCTGAGTGTTGGTCCAAAATAGAGCCACCTGCAGCGCCACCTCGGGGAAACATGAGGGTTGGTTTTAGCTGTACGTAGTGTTCATCCAGTGTGCCTTGAGAACGTGATATGTGCAGCTCCTATCAGGATTTTTCGGCACATCCGGGCGGCTTTGCTAGTCTTGTTTTACCATTGTCGAAATGTCTTGTAACCAGGATTCCGAGACTGATCGGGTCTTCCTGGGAGAAGGAATATCCTTCGTTGACCGTGAGAGCTTGTGATGGGCTAAGTTGGGACACTCCTGCAGGGTTTGAACTTTCGAAAGTCGTGCCCCCGGTTATGTGGCAGATGGGAATTTGTTAATATCCGGTTGTAGAGAACTTGACACTTAACTTAATTAAAATGCATCGACTGCTTGTGTAGCTTGAACGTAAGTAGCTTTCAGGATTCCGGGAAGTGAACACGGTCTTGTGTTATGCTTGAACATAAGTAGCTTTCAGGATCACTTCTAGCTTCTCGACCGTTGCGTTGCTTCTCTTCTCGCTCTTATTTGCGTATGTTAGCCACCATATATGCTTAGTGTTGCAGCTCCACCTCACTACCCTTTCCTACCCATAAGCTTAAATAGTCTTGATCTCGCGGGTGTGAGATTGCTAAGACCTCGTGACTCACAGATACTTCCAAACAGTTGCAGGTGCCGATGATACTAGTGCAGGTGACGCAACCGAGCTCAAGTGGGATCTCGATGAAGATCTTGGTCGTTTTTATTTGTCTTTTCCGGTTGATCAGTAGTGGAGCCCAGTTGGGACGATCGGGGATCTAGCATTTGCGGTTGTCTTCTTTTATTTTGGTTCCGTAGTTGGACCTTGATTGTATTGTTGATGATGTATGTTTAACTTGTATTTGTGTGAAGTGGCGATTGTAAGCCAACTCTTTATCCCTTTCTTATTCAGTACATGGGATTGTGTGAAGATTACCCCTCTTGCGACAAACCTACCATGCGGCTATGCCTCTAAGTCGTGCCCCGACATGTGGGAGTTATAGTCGCATTGTGGGTGTTACAAGTAGCAGCAGCAAAGATCCAGGAGGTGCATGGCCCGCTCGGATGGGCTACATAACAACATCCATGCATCAAATCACTGGTCATAAGAGGCAGTAGTGTACAAACAATACCTTTCAACCAGACGCTGAATGATGTACTTTGTTCAATGTGGCCGTCGTTATCAACCTTATTATACACCTGTGAACATTATTAAAATGAGGTGTGGTTTGCCAGCACCAGCAGTTCCTTTTATGCACTAGTTCAGATTACTTTTTGAATACGCTTGTGCAATCCTATTCTAGTTCAAATAGAAACGCTAAACATATCATAGATGATGCACCTTTTGCATTCTTCCAGTCTTGTATTTTTAGGAAGAATTTTAAAACGACAGATCATGCAGCCCCCACATATGTGAGAACCCGAAATTATCTTCCAGATCCTCCTGTGTTTAAATGTCAACCCCAGGATCAATGTTGACAACACGGTGAAATGGTATCATTGCAGAATACATAAACGCATTATAAGTAGTATATTTGCCACAAGACAGACCTAGTGAAATGTCTCATGTCATTATAATCAGAAAAGAGCGGAAAGTACAAATGCGTAGCGACCCCATCTTAGCCACAGGTAGTCGACGTAGTCCACGTGACCTCACTTCTATAGATCACCATAGTAGTTGTAGTCATCACCTTCGTCTTCATGGAACTCTGTTGTCAACAAAATTATTGCCATGAGTACATTACGTAGTCAACATGCCTCCCACGGGGAAGGACCTAATAGCTACATGTGTCTTCAAAGGAAGGATGTATGGCTCATTTGCATAAAGCTAATTTTGTTTGACAAATAAAGTAGTTGGATAAAAGCAGTTTTAGATGAAAACAAGTTTTATCTCCAGAATAACTTTCATCAAAGTGAGGATCCTTGATCAACTCACGTCCTTCATAGGCTTCAAGAATAGGGGCAAAGAGGGAATAAGCAAGACAGGTCCTGTATGTCAAGAAAGATTCATGTGTCGTCCATGAAAGTGGACATGACTATTCGAATAGTTTTACACTCTGCAGAGGTTGTACACTTTACCCACATGATACAATCCCGACTTGTTGCCACTAGCCGTCGCTAGCGTAGTACACCATTCGATATACCGGCAGGGAGATTGTGACGAGGTCTTTGGACTAGATCCCCCAAAGATGTGACATGCCCACTGGGTCTGGTGCACGGAACTAAGAGTACGTCCTCAAACCGTTCCTCCCATCTGTGTCGAGGATACTCTCCACAGGGTAGCTATCCCATCTGTGGTACAGCGACATCGACACTTAAGGCCGACTAGCTTACCTGACCAAGCCAGTGCCCATATAGCATATGGTTTTACTGTTATCACAATCTTGCCTGGAATTTCAGAGCTGGATTAGCAACTTCGCCTACGTCGCTCGCCTCTTATACCCGCGGATTTTGCACCGCGCATACCTAACTATGCACTCAAAATACCTTGGTCATCGGCGGAGGCACAAAACGGACAAGCCTACAAATCGGTTAGTCCAAACTTTAATCTTTCCTCTTTTCTAACTATTTCTCTATAGTTTTGTTATAGGTAAATTAATACTTGTCCATCCCATGGACCTTAAGGGGCTCTTTATGAGTCATGCTTCCCTGCAAATAACCAGGGATCGCTCCCTTTACGGAAGCCTTTTCATGGAAGCACAGGCAGCGCAGACGTGCGATAGGAGATGCAAAAGATTTTTTGTACACCAAAAGTTCTATTTGAAACCCGTACAAAGCCTCTTCCCTAACCCTCAACCCCTGGCACATAAAATGCCCCGCATGGTGGTGTCATAATCTATAAGATTACGTTCGACGTATCAATCAGATTTTAGTGAACTTAATCAGTGTTCAATATTTACTTTTCCAACTGAACCTTGATTCTTCGGTTGCTTCACGCAAACACCTCGGCGTGAATCACCAGGGGCTTGATACGGCAACATATGGATTGCCAAAAAAGTCTGAACAACTCTATAGCGCACTTCGGCGTCACGAGTTTGGCCTTATATGCATCAGCTCCGAATCATGTCTTTGGTCAATAGTTGGGTTGCCCGGCTCCTGTGCTTGCTAGCCTACGTTCCGACCTATCGGATAGGGTAGTAAAGGGAGAACTACTGCGATTGTGTTTTCGGTTCACCTGGTCAATCACCACAATAGAGAAAGCTGAAAACTGGCTGTCATGATGCGGCGAGAGCTGGTCAACCACTCGATTACTTATCAGAATCTTTTGCAATTTCTTCTGTATTACACGAAAGACCATTTTCTGGTCACCTATGTCACCCAACCATATTCGGATAACTGCGTACAAACCAGGGGCTACATCGTAGACCCACTTTAAAACTCCTATGGCTAAGTGAAGGTGTTAAAGCCCTATAGTACGATTGCCTTGTTCGCCGCACTGACACCTCCATTCCGGACGAAGACATTGGGTCAAGAGTAAGCAGGTACTATTCAGAACACCCCTGTATTATACGCGAGGGGGCCGAAGCCGACGACTAGAAAGCTTTCAGTTTATAAGAAACGACCACACAGGAGGAAATAATGGCAAGAATATATAACACAGCTTCAACGTATCATCATATTGTTTTTACAATTCCGGTACATTTATTCAAATATAATATCCTTCGAGCACTGACCCTCTATCAAGCGGGAGCCCTCTAGGACGTCCTCCAAATAATGCTCCGGCGTGCGATGGTCCTTACTCCCAGGCGGACCCTCGATTGCAACATCGGTGGCTTTCATCTTTGCCCAATGCCTCTTGACACGGGCGAAGGCCATCCGCGCACCTTCTATGCACGCTGACCGCTTGACGGCGTCAATACGCAACACTGCATCAACAAGCCGCTGTACCAAACCAAAATAACTGCTTGGAATAGGTTCGGCTGGCCATAGCGAAACTACGACTTCTTTCATGGCAGCTCCGGACATCTTGTGTAGCTCAGCCCACTGGGCCATCTGTTCGTTCAGCAGCGCCGGACACTTTGCCTCATTGAATTGCGACCAGAAAAGCCTCTCCACAACATGTCCCTCCTGTGCCCGAAAGAACTGCGCCACGTCGGAAAGACTCCTCGGCAGATCCAAGAACACGCCTGGAGAACTCCATATTTGGTTAAGCAAGGCATACTTTGGGTCGCCAACTTACTCTGTAAAAGAAAGGGCTTACCAGCCACTATCTCCCCAGCCTGTCGGGTCTCCTCCCGAGCCGCTCTAGAATCGGATCGCGCTTCTTTCGCCTCTAGTAAGGCCTTGTTGAGTTTGGCTGCCTTGGTTTTGTTATCTTCCTCGAGAGATTTGCACCTACTATTAGCATCCTTCAGCTCTCGCTCTACGGAGGATATTCTGTCCTGGCACTGGCGCAGGCCGGCCTGTTCGGCCTTTAAATCTGCAGCCGCCTCCTTGGCAGTTGCGTCGCTCACTCTGGCCTGCTCCTTTGCCCGGGCAAGTTCAGCCCGAAGGGTCTCAACCACGGCAGCACCATCTACCGTTATTCATATAATTTTTATCCTCGTGCTCATACTACTATACATGCATAAAGAAGCTACGCCAACACATACCTTGTGCCTCGTCGAGCCGCCTATTAATAAAAGTGATATCCTCATCCACTAACTCAAGCTTCTGCTTTAGATCTGCAACTTCCGTAGCTTAGGCAGTCGCCATGGGCGTAACAGCATGTGTTTGGATCAATAAGGTTACTTCCTAAACATGTCTTTTTGATCCTCTGATCGCCTCCTAGTGGAAGCCGACCAGAGCCTCAGGGGCTAGTATCTGTACACAGGTGCATTGTGCATGAAAAATAGTTAAAACTATTACGTCACATACCTCGAAGCCTCTCAACAGGCCCAGGAAAGCTTCATTCAAACCGCTTCTCGCGGATAGAACTCTTTCAACAAGCGTACCCATTAAGGTACGATGTTCCTCTGAGATGGACACACTTTGTAATGTGCTCGTCAGAGTATCTGGCACCTCCGAATTCCTAGAGGCTACCGTGGGAGTATGCATTCCCTTCAAAGGGATACATCTGCTCAACCCTAGGGTCGTCTTCGGCTGTAAGCCAGATAGTTTGGGGCCTTCATTGCTAGCCCTCACATGGGCTGCACCCCCCGGACCCTTAAGGATCGAAGTACCGCCCTCGGGTGTTGTCTTCATTGTCCCCCACACCGCTTGATGGTCAGGGGAGATTCTCCGGGATGACACCTAGAAGTCATCCGCCCTAGGAGGCGAGGAAGCATGAGAAGGCGTCTCGCTTTCCATCATCCCCGAAGATAAGTCCCCTGATGAGGAGGACTGTCGGGGCGGACTGTGAGCTGAACTACAAGCATATAGTTTAAATATTACCCTGTAATTTGAAAAGAGCAGGATATGTCTAGAACATTCTTGTTCACTTATGATTGGGCAAGGGGCTTGTCCATATAGAAGTGCCTTGCAACGACGGTGGCTTCGGAACCCGAACCATGGTGTAGGGATGCCTTCCCTCTCTTCGGTGCTTCGACCTCCAAGTTTTCGGATGCAGTTCTTTTCCTCCCATGAGGGGAAGGAATGTCACCTTCTCTTTCCCCTTCGTCTTTTGAAGAGGGAGCTTCAGCCCCTCCGGACATTGTGTCCGGCATACTTGCAGAATGGAGGCTGCTTTCGGCCTCTTCGCTCTTTTTCTTGTCCTCTGGCGCTGGAACTTGATACGGCGATGGGACCAACATCCTCGCCAACACTGGATCAAATGAGTCTTCAGGAAGTGCAGCTGAACATCTACTTCGTTCCGCTTTCTTTATCCAGCCCTGGTTGAAAATAGAACTCTCAGTACATTGCAATGGGATAATCAACCAAGTGGCGATCAGAAGTTGGGTGCTTACCATGTATCCGGACGGTTGCAGTTGAGACCGACGTCCTCTGACGTATCCGGCCGCTGCTCTCGAGTTTTGAAGAACAGTTCCCACATCCCTTTGTGCATTGTGCCGAAAAATTGCTGAAGGGTCCACGGTCCCTCCGGATTGAACTCCCACATACGGAGAGGTCGTCGCTGGCACGGGAGAATCAGGCGGACTAGCACCACTTGGACCACATTGACGAGGCCAACATCCCTCTCAAGGATACTCCGGATACGACTTTGCAACATCTGTACTTCATTGGTTGATCCCCAGTCTAGCCCCTTATTTATCCATGATGCGAGCTGCAGTGGAGGGCCGGATCAGAATGCAGGTGCGGCTGCCCATTTGGTGCCGCGGGGTTCGGTGATATAGAACCACTCCTGTTGCCATAAGTTGGAAGTTTCCGCGAAGGTGCCTTTTGGCCAGACAGTGCTGGCGAGCTTGCTCACCATAGCACTGCCGCACTCTGCTTGCTCCCCGTTAACTAGCTTCAGCTTCACATTGAAATCTTGAGCCATGTGCCGAAGTGTGGGGGGACGCAGAGAAAGGCTTCGCACACGACGACAAATGCCGAGATGTGAAGGAAAGATTCTGGAGGCAGATCATGAAAATCTAGCCCATAATAGAACATGAGGCCGTGAACGAAGGGGTGAAGAGCGAACCCTAACCCACGGAGGAAGTGGGAGATGAATACAACCCATTCGCCTGATTTTGGTGTGGGGATAACCTGCCCTTTCGAAGGGAGCCTGTGGGGGATCTCCACAGTCAGGTACCTCGCCTTCCAAAGCTTCACGATGTCCTCCTCGGTGACCGAGGAGGCCGCTCACCTGCCTTGGGAGATGGATCCGGACATAACTAGAGGGCAGGATAACAATGGGAGAAATCGAATCCTGGGCGCTGGAGCTTGAGGTTGGGAAGGTTGAGGAAGAGGAAGGACGGGTTGGTGTCCCTTTACAAAGGCGAAGAATATCGAACGCCTCCTCATGGGCCTTTATGCTCGCCTATTCACAAGGGATCTCCAACAACACGATTGGATTACCCGCACCCATATTAATGAGGATCCCGTGATAAAGGGACGCGATCTCTGCTTCGACAAGACGTACCAATAAAAACCGCATCTCAAAACGTGAAGCGGGAGGCTAAAAGATGGTTCGAAGTAATGACCGGGCGGAGACGTGGCGTCCGACTACAAAAAGATGTCAGTAGATGGGACTTGTTTAATTTTGTACTTTCTGCGGTTGTGTGTGGTACTCGCTTTGCAGAGCTGGACTCGTCTTCTATGTTCGAAAGACCGCTTTGGAGTAGGAGGAACCTGCCTTGCAATGCTGAAGACGATCTATGCGCCGGACACAATGTCATTGAAGCCTGGTTCAGGGGCTACTAAGGGGGTCCTGGATTAAGGGGTCCTCGGGCATCCGGCCTGTGTGACATGGGCCGGACTGTTGGGCCATGAAGATACAAGATAGAAGACTTCTTCCTGTGTCCAGATGGGACTGTCCTTTGCGTGGAATGCAAGCATGGTGTCCGGATGTATATTTCCTTTCTATGTAACCGACTTTGTGTAACCCTAGTCCCCTCCGGTGTCTATATAAACCGGAGGGTTTTAGTCCTTAGGGACAATCACAATCATACAGGTAGACTTCTAGGGTTTAGCCACAACGATCTCGTGGTAGATCAACTCTTGTAATCCTCATACTCATCAAGATCAAGCAAGCATGACATAGGGTATGATATCCATCAAGAGGGCCCGAACCTGGGTAAACATCGTGTCCCCTGTCTCCTGTTACCATCGACCTTAGACGCATAGTTCGGGACACCCTACCCGAGATCCGCCGGTTTTGACACCGACAGATATCTCCTACGTTCTTTGCCCATTGCAGAATATGGGCATCGCCGGATTTAGGTAACAGGTGAAGGTCCTGCTGATCCCGTTTGTACTCCAGCATGTGGTGTAGGACATAGAATCCATCACGCAGAGTAGCACTCGGTTGTTGGATGCAGCAGAAGTCTGTCTTATGGTTGAAGGCGGGCCTACCGTCCCTTGTCTTCTTGTCCTTGATCTCTCCACCCTGTATGCCATAGTAAAAGATAGCACTGTCGAGAACAGACTTGATGTGGGTGTAATCCTTTTTGTTCATGTTCTTTGATGAGTCCAAGTAAAGAACGTGGGAGTATCGGGGTAAAGGATGATGAGGACGGCATGCTCACCGCTGTGCAAAATAAGTAATCCTCAAATTAACTAGCCTCCACCGTGCAAATGAATGATTGAAATCGATGGAAGGATATCCGCATGGATGACTTATAGGGGATGATAAGGCATGATAATCACCTCCTTGTCCTTATTGGCGACCATGAAACCGGCGATCTAGTCCCTCGCGTATTCATGGTGCTGTGCGTAGACTGCCAAGAAGCCCTCGTGCATGAAGTACGGGTCATCGACACACATATAAGGTATCTGCTCAATCCTGATGATGTAGTTCATGTAGAAGGCATAAAGGTGGGAAAACGTAAAATCCAGCTTCTTCAAGTGAAACATGTCGAAGATGTAATCGAATCAAATGAAGAACTTGTCCGCGGGGCATGTGTGGACGTACGACCTTTGTCGCGGCACGTTAACCACGTAGAGTGGGTATCCTGGATTTTCCAAGGCGATGAGGCTTTTCTCTCTCCGCAGCACATCATCATGAAGTCTCCTTAGATCACCGTGTATGGCCTCTAACGCTGCCTTAGGTAGGATTGGTTCAACGGCGATATGCCAATTTGTCGCACCGGGGATAGGTATACGGGTCTTGAACCTGAGGCTGCTGAGGCGGCTGGATCATAGAAGCAGCTTTGTTGCCTTTCCTCCATCTCTTCCTATGCTTCTTTCCTAATGGAAGTTCGTCTATAATACGTTCAGCCTCCGGAGGCGGCAATTCAGGCACGGACTCATGACGCTCAGACCCTGAGTACTCATCATAGGCGCCAGTATTGAGATACTGTTGAGTGTCATCGTCATCGTCATCCTCATCTACAACGACGTCATCAGCGACTAATGGATCCTCTTCCTCACCCCGACTGCTATCACATAGCACGACAACCGATGCTAATTGGGTAGGTGGGGTGTTGATGTCCATACCTTGCTGAGGCTGCGTGCTCGTGGGTGTGCTCCCGGCTGCCTCCAGACGAAGCAGACTCTTTGGCCACAACAGGACCCATCCATTGCAACCACCAAGCCACCGCGGGGTCTCGTCGTCATCCCCCTAGTATCTGAGGAGCCAAATTCTCGTGGCCCGGTTTGACACTGACCACGGATACCTTGAAGACGTCAGGGGGATCAGCCGGCTGTGGAACAATGGTTCCTTCGGCTTCATTATCGCCGCCTTCCCCACGTCCACCTTCTGGTCGCCGATGGTATACAATATGGTGCATGGGGTTACGTCGGCCTGCAAAGACATGTCTTCGACGTGAGACATAAGAAAGGCAATGGAAGCATGAGATTATACATTTATTGAAGAGGGACAGTGTGGCAGATACCATGAGGGCATCGAGCTCAGCCAAACACGAAGCACCGCCGAGCACGTACAAGACGGAGGATGAGCTGCTATGAGCAGGTACAGGAGCCGGTGCAGGAGCTGGTGTGGGAGGCGGTGTAGGAGCAGGTGCAGGTGCTGGTGCAATGCTAGTCGAGCTGCTCCCAAAGAAGTCGACAAGGGGAAAGTCCGCTGCATTTTTTTCTGGATTTTGCCAGCTCCAACTAAAAACGGCCGGAACCAAGACATTAGACATATCTGCAATCACCTGTTTTGCGGCAGCTACCGCTGTTGCGACTGTCTCAGCTGATTTCTTCTCAACCGTAATGTCAACCTTCTTGTCGATGTTTTCTTCAGTTAACCTCCGTCTTTCCTTTCTTTCCTCCGTGGTCTCATGGTAGTACTTCTTCCATATGGCGCCGTCTCCGACACCGTGCACGCGTCCATACGACGGCCGAGTGTCCACCGGGAGTAGTTTCAATATGTTCAACGCCCGGTTGAATGGGGTGTCCCACTTGGGCCTCACCAACGACTCAGACGACAAGTCGCTTTCGGCCACAATCATGTGTTGCTCTCTCTGCAAAAGGAACAAGGATCGTTTACAAATATGACTAAATGTGCAGTCGAATTGATCAAAAACTAAAATTACCAGCAATCTCATGAACTCCGTCGTGATCGGGTCCGTCTTGAAAACCTTCTTGACTGAGTACCAATGGTGTCGTGCCCTAAGGACGTCAGGCTCCGACGGGGCAGTGAAGTTCGCCAAGGGGTCTGGGATGCCAGACTTTGGCGTTCTGTGTCCTCCTTGGCCCACATGGACCTCTTCCCGTCGTAACCACGGCTTCTGAGGTGGTGGCACCCCATGTTCCTTTGTTGAAGCCCCTTCATGTACTTCGACTTTTTTTGGCAGCTTCGGCCTCGCAAGGCGCCTTGAATATTTCAAACTGCTCTTCAGTGGTTGTCGGATTATCCTTTACAATCTCGGAGTAGGGCTCCCTTTTTGTTGACGATCCGATGTTTCAACCTTGCTTTCTAGGCGGCCAACGCGTCGCTAATCTTGGTGATGGCGTGTTTGTTTATCTTCTTCATTGTTGGGTCCTTATCTGGATTTTTATATTCCTTTTCATCCCGGCCCGGGAACAAGAATATCTAGTGCAGCTTCTTTAGGAGGTAGGCTCTCATATTTTCTTTCTTCTTGAGTTTCTTATCGTTGATGGCGGCGGTTGTCCGTACGATGCAGCCTATTAGATTACCGTAGCACGATCGTGCTTCGGCGAGCGCTGTTGGCTCAAAAATGGCGTTGTCGGTGTCCTGGGAACGGGGGTACCCAGACTTGCCTGCCTGCAGCCCAGGGCATGGGTCCATTAGCGGCCTGGTATGGCCCATCTTCACCAGCAACCACTTAATACCCTCGTGAGGTGTAACACCCACGATGCAGCTATATCTCCCACGTGTCGGAGCACGACTTAGAGGCATAACCGCATTGTAGGCATGTCGCAAGAGGAGTAATCTTTACACATCCCATGTACTTAATAAGAAAGAGATAAAGAGTTGGCTTACAATCGCCACTTCACACAATACATAAATATAGCATTACATCATCCAGAATACAATCAAGGTCCGACTACGGAACCAAAATAAAGACAACCCCAAATGCATAAGATCCCCGATCGCCCCAACTGGGCTCCACTACTGATCGTCTGGAAAGGAAACATAGTAACGTCCTGATTCCTCGTCGAACTCCCACTTGAGTTCGGTCGCATCCCCTATACTGGCATCATCAGCACCTGCATCTGGTTTTGGAAGTAATCTGTGAGTCACGGGGACTCAGCAATCTCACACCCTTGCGATCAAGACTATTTAAGCTTATGGGTAGGAAGAGGTAGTGAGGTGGAGCTCCAGCAAGCACTAGCATGTATGGTGGCTAACTTACGCAAATCAGAGCAAGAAGAGAAGCAAAGCATGGTCGTGAACTAGAGGTGATCAAGAAGTGATCCTGAAACTACTTATGTTCAAACATAACACAAGAACAGTGTTCACTTCCCGGACTCCGCCGGAAAGGGACCATCACTCCTACACACGATGTTGATTCATATTAATTAAGTTAAGTGTTAGGTTTTCTACTACCGGATATTAACAAATTCCCATCTGCCCATAACCGCGGGCACGGCTTTTGAAAATTCAAAACCCTGCAGGGGTGTCCCAACTTAGCTCATCACAAGCTCTCACGGTCAATGAAGGATATTCCTTCTCCCAGGACGACCCGATCAGACTCAGATTCCCGGTTACAAGACATTCCGACAATGGTAAAACAAGACCAGCAAAGCCACCAGAATGTGCCGACAAATCCCGGTAGGAGCTACACATATCTCGTTCTCAGGGCACACCGGATTATCCAAGATTCTGGTAGGCCATCCCAGAGTTGCCCCTGGTGGCCACCGGCTGCTGACAGGTTCGACCAACACTCAGAGGATCACTGGCCCGGGGGTTTAAAATAAAGATGACCCTTGGGTCCGCGGAACCCAAGGGAAATAGGCTTAGGTGGCAAATGGTAAAACCAAGGTTGGGCCTTGCTGGAGGAGTTTTATTCAAGGAGAACTGTCAAGGGGTTCCCATTATAAGCCAACCGCGTAAGGAACGCAAAATCAAGTAACATAACACCGGTATGACGGAAACTAGGGCGGCAAGAGTGGAACAAAACGCCAGGCATAAGGCCGAGCCTTCCACCCTTTACCAAGTATATAGGTGCATTAAAGTAGACAAGATATAATAATGATATCCCAACAATAAACATGTTCCAACAAGGAACAAACTTCAAAACTTCACCTGCAACTAGCAACGCTATAAGAGGGGCTGAGCAAAGTGGTAACATAGACAAACAACGGTTTCCTAGGAAAATGTGGGTTAGAGGTTTGACATGGCAATATGGGATTCATGATAGAGCAAGTGTTAGGTATTGCGGCATAGCAATAGAGCGAGCAACTAGCAAGCAAAAATAGAAGTGATTTCGAGGGTATGGTCATCTTGCCTGCAAAGTTCTCCGAGTTAACGTAAGCTTGATCCTCGTAAGTGTACTCAATGGGTTCCTCGATCACGAACTCGTCTCCCGGCTCTACCCAAGGCAAGAACACAAGCAAAGTAAACCACAATCAACCACGGTGCAATGCACAAGCAACATGATGCAAAACATGGCATGATATGCGGGATGTGATGTGCAATGGATATGCATGCTCCGGAAGGAAAAGATTGAACCAGGCCTCAACTTGGCAAACCAAGAGTGCCGCTGGAAAGATGAGTTGATTTAGTTCGAAATCGATATAAAGATCACCGGAATCGGATGCACGGTTTGCAAATGGCAAGCAAAACAATAAAGGCACAATTCTGTGATTAACAACACGATGCCATGTAGAATGCAACAAGAAACTAAGCTACTGCACTCCAACATAGAAACAAAGCACATTGAAGTGATCTACTCAAGATGCTTGAAAAAAGATGAACACTAAGCTACGGCTAAATCACAAAATAGAAGGCTCAAACAAGCATGGCAAAAGTGCAAAAGATATCAGCTTCACAGACTTAGTGAAAATAACAACATGCCAGGAATTAACATCAGGAAGCAATGTTTAGAACAAGATAACAACATGCTACAGGATCATAACATAGCAATACAAGGCACGGAATAAATCTACTCAAAGTATATACCAAAAGTCCCTTACTGACCATAAGCCAAAAAGGATAATAAGAGATGATGGCACCCATGTAAACATAGCAAGTTTCATTAACAGATTCACACTTAGTAGAAAACTGGACATGGCAAAGCCAGAGTTATGAAGGCATGTTTGTGAGCTCGATGCACTCAACACAAGGCATTGCATGACAAACTAAGCATACTACCGGCAAGAATACATGATCAAGAAGCTAACCATAGCAAAATAAATCTCATAGAATGCATGGATCAACTACAACAACCTTGGCAAAATTGATTAACACGTAAACAATCTGCTGGGAACATTTTGTAGCAAAAGTAGAGCAAGATTGAGTCATGCTAGGGTACTCCATAAATGCAAATAGGGACATGGATGGATATATCACAACCATATGTAAAAATCATCCTTACTAAACATACTCAAAAGAAGCATGGATCTCACTGTAGCAACATGAATACATGGCATAAAAATAACAGTAGGGAAATGACTTAGTGGAAATCTAAGTCCCTGAAATCAGCAATATCATGAGAGCTACTTTGCATGCTTGCGCTAGTCACCACATTGATCAAAAAAATACATGGCATACACCCTTGTAAAGACGGCATGGCATAGCCCAAAACACATGTAGAGCTCATGCCCATATGCAGCAAACAATAAACATGACAAAAATGACAAATGCTCAAGATCTGTTAAGAAACAGGAACTAACATTTTATAGTAGTGTTGCAACAGTCATTAGGGCATCAAGATAGACTCAAATAAGCATGGTGCAATGTAACAAAATGAAGAGCACACCCTAACGAACATTTTGATATATCACACGCCCAAAACGGAGCTAAGATGACAAGGTTATGATGCAATGAACAGAGCTTCAGAATGTTACAGGGTTCGGGTGTGTGGATCGAGGTTCGTCGGAGTTGGCCTGGATCTCGTTGGAGTTTGGGGAGGAGGTGGCCGGAGATGTCAGCGCGGTGGCTGGAGAAGGCAGCAGGCGGCGGCCGGAGAAGGCAACAGGCGCCAGCGGAGTTTGGGGCGGCGCAGATCCGGCGCTGGGAGGCGCGGCTCGCGGCGTGGGTGGCGTGGAGGCGAGGCGGCGAGGCGCGGTCGCCGGAGGGCGGAGGAGGCGGCGAGGCGGAGGCGGCAGCCGGCGTGGAGGCGCGGCGAGGGAGGCGGCGGTCGCCGCGGGGAGGCGCGGGGGCGCGGGCGGCGGCGACCCGGGCCGAGAGGGCCGCGGTCGGGCCCCGCGGGCCGGCGCGGTGGGAGGCGGCGACCTGCCACGTGGTGGGCGCCGGTTGGCCGCGGGCGGCGGCGCGGGCGTGTCCGGCGGGAGCGGACACGTCCGGCGGTGGAGAGGACGAAACTAGGGTTTCGGGACACGGATTTCGGAGGGGAGCACCTATTTATAGATTCTCGGAGCTAGGAGAGTCCAAGAGAGGTGCGGTTTTCGGCCATGCGATCGTGATTGAATGGCCAAGAGGATGGAGGGGGTTTGGATGGGTTTTGGGCCACTTCGGAGGGGTGTTGGGCTGCAACACACACGAGGCCTTTACTGTTCCCCGGTTAACCGTTAGAGTATCAAACGGACTCCAAATGGCACGAATCTCGACAGGCGGTCTACCGGTGGTGTACCAAGGCCGCTTGGCAAATCTCGGTCCATTTCGAGAAAGTTTAACACCCGCACACGAAAAGAGGCAAAAGGGGGCGCCGGAGGACGTAGGAGTGTCGGATAGCAAAACGGACAACGGGGAAAATGCTCGGATGCATGAGACAAACACGTATGCAAATGCGATGCACATGATGACATGATATGAAATGCATGACATGGAAAAAAATGCAAAACAAAGACAAAACCCAACCACAGGGAAATCTCATAACTTAGAGACGAAAATGGCAAGAGTCGGAGTACAAATATGGTAAATTACATCCGGGGTGTTACAACACTCCACCACTACGAAAGGATCTCGTCCCAAGATCTAGGACTGAAAGAACTCTGGATATTCGGAATGGAGGTGGTCCTCGCGTTCCCAGGTGGCTTCTCGGTCGGAATGATGTGACCACTTCACTTTCAGGAATTTGATAGACTTGTTGCGAGTCTTGCGCTCAGTTTCTTCAAGAATAGCAACGGGATGCTCATGATAAGACAGGTCTTCTTGGAGATCAATCTCTTCGAAGTTGATGGTGCGGTCAGGAGTCTTGAAACACTTGCGAACCTGTAACACGTGAAACACGTCGTGCACATTTGCAAAGATGGATGGAAGCTCAAGTTGATAGGTGAGATCGCCTCTTTTGCCAATGATCTTGTAAGGACCCATGTATCTAGGTGCAAGCTTCCCTTTGATACCGAAGCGACGAGTACCTTTCATTGGAGAGACGCGGAGGTAGACATGGTCTCCTATCTCAAAAGCAAAGTCACGATGCTTGCTATCATAGTAACTCTTCTGGCGCAAATGCGCGGCTTTGAGATTTTCACGAATGACTTTGCACATTTCTTCAGCCTCTGTGATCAAGTCATTGCCAAGAAGTTGGCGTTCACGAGTCTCTGGCCAGTTAAGAGGAGTACGGAACTTTCTGCCATAGAGAATCTCGAATGGGGCCTTGCCCAAACTCGCTTGGAAGTTGTTGTTGTAGGAGAACTCGGCATATGGAAGAAAATATTCCCACTTCATACCGAAAGAAATGACACAAGCCCTGAGCATATCTTCAAGAATTTGATTTACTCACACGACTTGTCCACTAGTTTGAGGATGAAAGGTTGTGCTGAAGCGAATGTTGGTGCCCATAGCCTTCTGGAAGGAGTCCCAGAACTTAGAGGTAAAGATGCTTCCACGATCTAAAGATGTCAACTGCGGAATGCCGTGTAAGGAGACAATCCTGGAGGTATATAGCTCTGCCAACTGAGCTGCTGTGATAGATTCTTTGATAGGAAGAAAATAAGCCACTTTTGTAAGCTTGTCGATGACAACAAAGATAGCATCATTTCCGCGCTTGGACTTGGGAAATCCAGTCACGAAGTCCATCTCAATATGGTCAAACATCCATTCTGGAATGGCAAGAGGTTGGAGGAGACCAGCTGGCCATTGGTGTTCAGCTTTCACTCTTTTGCAGACATCACATTCATTCACGAACTAAGCAATTTCCCACTTCATTTGAGTCCACCAATACGACTGCTTGAGGTCATGGTACATCTTTGTACTTCCAGGATGAGTAGATAGGAGTGAATTGTGAGCCTCGTTCATAATGACTTTACGAAGGTCACCTTTAGGGACAAAATTTCAATTCTCGAAGAATAGAGTATCTTTGTCATCAAGGCGATAGCACTTGTACTTGGGTTGGCTCTTGGCAATCCCATTCTTCAACTTCTTCACCATGGAATCAAGAAGTTGAGCCTCACGAATCCGATCTTCCAAAGTAGGAGAGACTTGGAGGTTGGCAAGAAATCCTTGAGGAACAACATGGAGATTAAGTTTGCGGAAAGCTTCACAAAGATCCGGTTGGAAGGGCTTGAGAATCAAACTGTTGCAGTAAGCCTTCCTGCTCAAAGCGTCAGCAATGACATTGGCCTTGCCTGGAGTATATTCAATACTCGGATTATACTCTTGAATCATCTCGACCCAACGAGTCTGCCTGAGGTTGAGGTTTGGCTGAGTGAAGATGTACCTGAGACTCTTGTGATCAGTGAAGATGTCCCATTTCCTTCCCAACAAGAGATGTCTCCATGTTAAAAGAGCATGGACAACTGCCGCCAACTCGAGGTCGTGAGTGGGGTAGTTCTTTTCGTTGGGCTTTAACTGACGAGAGGTATAGGGCACAACTTTCTTCTCTTGCATTAACACAGCACCGAGACCTTGCAGGGAAGCATCACAGAAAACCTCGAATGGTTTGGATTCATCAGGAGGAGTCAGAACTGGAGCTGTGACTAACTTCTCTTTGAGGATGTTCAAAGCGATGTCACATTCAAGCGTCTAGACATACTTCACATGCTTATGGAGGAGGTTGGAAAGAGGCTTTGCGATCTTAGAGAAATTCTCAACGAATCTTCGACAATAGCTTGCAAGCCCAAGGAAACTGCGGAGCTGCTTCACATTCTGAGGCGGTTCACAATTCACAATTGCGGACACCTTCTCAGGATTAACAGCTATGCCCTTGGCGGAGATGATATGCCCAAGGTAGAGAACCTCATCGAGCCAAAACTCACACTTTGAGAACTTCACATAGAATTGATGTTCTCCGAGTTTGTCCAGCACCAATCTCAAATGCTTGGCATGATCCTCCTTGTTCTTGGAAAAGACCAATATGTCATCGATATACACCAAGACGAAATCATTTGTGTAAGGGTTGAAGATGAAGTTCATCATGCGAGATAATGTTGGAGGAGCGTTGACAAGGCCGAAAGACATGACAGTGTATTCATAGGAACCATAGCTTGTTCTGAATGCTGTCTTGGGGATGTCTTGTTCACGAATGCGAATCTGATGATAGCCCATACGGAGGTCAAGCTTTGAGAATACTTGAGCACCTTTGATTTGTTCGAAAAGCTCATTGATGTTGGGAACTGGGTACTTGTTCTTTATGGTCTTCTTGTTCAATGGACGGTAGTCGACGCCGAGTCGGTCCGTGCCATCTTTCTTCTTGACAAAAAGAACACCACAACCCCATGGAGAAGAACTCGTCCGAATCAGACCCATACGCTCTTGTATATCGAGTTTTTTCTTCAGCTCCTTCAACTCTTCAGGTCCGAGCTTGTAAGGACGTTTGCAAACAGGTTCCGTGCCAGGCTAAAGATCGATGACGAATTCAACTAGTCCGTGAGGAGGCATTCCTGGAAGCTCTTCTGAAAAGACATCTTGATATTCACAAACGACTAGAATCTGAGAGATGGCATTCAACTCGCCCTTCTCATTGAGAGAAAATAGTCGAATGGTATCGTCACGAGCGGCATAGATGATCACATCCTCAGACGAGTGTGTCAATTGAATCTTCCTGGCAGCACAATCAAGCTGAGACTTGTGCTTAGAAAGCCAGTCCATGCCGAGAATTAGATCAATATCCGAGTTCCCAAGAACAATTGGAGAGGACAGAAATTTGTACTCACCCATCTTGATAGAAACATCCGGAACCATGGAGTTTGCGTTCATGCGCTTACCTGGTGAGACAATTGCTAACGGACTAGGCAAAACTTGGAAAGCCAACTCATGTTTAGATGCAAATGGTCTTGAGATGAAACTAAGTGATGCACTATTGTCAAAAAGAACTTTTGCAGGAATATCATTAACAGGAAGGTTACCCATGATTAGTTCTGAAGAGTCATGTGCCTGAGCTGCGTTCATCATGTTGACCTTTGCAAACTTGGGATTATTCTTGACCACTGCAATGCTGGCAGATCTCATAGGAGGAGGAGGTGGAAGGCGCCTCTTGTTGAAGCATTTGTTCGCATAGTGCCCTTTCTGCCGACACTTGTTGCACGTAACCTCTGAGAGCGGCCGGTGTTACGGAGCACTTGACCTTGGAGCATGGGACGAAGCTTTGTTCTGATAGCCTGGGTTGGGGGGGGGGGAAGATCCATTGCCACCTTTGCTCTTCTGCTGATAAGGCTGACGAAACGGAGGAGGAGGAGGCAACTAGAACTTTTGCTGCTTAGCTGCCACTTGAGTTGAAGAAGAAGAAGGAGTTGCATCCCTGACTCTCTTCTTAGAAGCATCGCACTTGATCTGAGAAGCTTCTTGCTTTAGTGCCATGTTGTAGAATTCATCATACTTGGTCGGCTCAAAAAGCATGAGAGCTAGTTGCAGATCTTCTCTGAGGCCACCTCTGAATTGATAAATCATGCTCTTCTCGTCAGGGACGTCTTGTTTGGCGAAGCGAGCGAGCCTCTGAACAGGATGTTGTACTGGTAAACAGACAAGCTGCCTTGCTTTATATTGCGGAACTCCTCACGCTTGCTCTCAACAACACTTTGAGGAATGTGGTGAGCTTTGAAGTCTCGGCGGAAATCATCCCAGGTAATCACGCGACCTCCTCCGGAATCTTTGTATTGTTGATACCACTCAGCAGCTTGGTCTTTGAGTTGGAACGAAGCAAACTTGACAAAGTCCTTAGGCCTGACGTTGCTACACTCAAAATGTTTGCAGATATCCACGAGCCAATCGTCAGCGTCTGTGGCCTCGACACAGTTACTAAAGGACTTCGGCTGGTTTGCGAGGAACTGGTTGAGGGTAGCAAACTAAGCTTGATTGTTGCCATGGCCTTGATTTTGTTGGTTGCGCTCTTGCAGGAGTTGCATAAGCATCTGCGTGTTGGCGTTGGTGGCAGCCATGACAGCTTGCCATGCCTCCGGAGGTGGAGGTGGTGGCGGAGGTTCCGGATTCTGACGCGTTGGAGGAGCCATACTGAAGAGGTTGACATCCCTTAGCATCTTAACAGACATATATTCAAGCTGAATCAATGGATCGAAATTGCAACATATAGCCTTAACATTCGAACAAGAATGAACGAATGAATTCCAAAGTAAATCATGACACTTCCATAAATTGAGATGCCACTTAGATAGAGATAGAAGAATAAAATCAACAAGGTACGGATATGAAAAAATAATTGGTAAGGATTACCCAATCACAAACCAAATATCTGCTGGAAGAAATACTAGAGCTACATGAATTCCCACCTATGAAACTCCCGAAACTTTCTGGTTATGCAATCAGGTGTTGGGGATACAGGGGAAGCATAATATCTCACCCTAAACTAGCAAATCCTACATCCAGCTGTATCCATCCTTCAACACATAACCAAGAAACCTTCGGAAATCATTTACATCAACCTTCGAAAAGCATCCGTTATACGAGTTATGTCAATACTCCCGAACTCCCGCCCCACTACTGGGTGGCGTCAAGGTTATCTCACCAACAACTGCATAAAGGAGATTTTTTATGTCGGCGAAACTCAGGTATTCCAGAACTACAACGGTAAAGTTGTGATGACAAAACCTCGGAGCTCAACTCCCCGGGACACTGCCACAACCCCTAAATGTCAGGAGGCACCAAGAACAATGTTCTCATCACAAAACCATCGGAATGATTCCAAGATACCCGCGTGATCCTAAAAAAATTCGTGAAATTTGAGAAGAGAATAGTCAAAACTCGACGTCAGGAGGCCTCACCAGAGCGACGAAGGGACTGAGGAGTAAAAAGAATCCAACTCTCTGATATATATAATCCTATAAGACTCAAATTTTTTTTCTATACTCAACAACGCCAGCGATTCGATCAAGCAGGGGGCTCCTAAGTCGGGGAAGTCTCTGATACCAACTTGTAACACCCACGATGCGGCTATATCTCCCACGTGTCGGAGCACGACTTAGAGGCATAACCGCATTGTAGGCATGTCGCCAGAGGGGTAATGTCTACACATCCCATGTACTGAATAAGAAAGAGATAAAGAGTTGGCTTACAATCGCCACTTCACACAATACATAAATATAGCAGTACATCATCCAGAATACAATCAAGGTCCAACTACGGAACCAAAATAAAGACAACCCCAAATGCATAAGATCCCCGATCGCCCCAACTGGGCACCACTAGTGATCGTCTGGAAAGGAAACATTGTAACGTCATGAATCCTCGTCGAACTCCCACTTGAGTTCGGTCGCATCCCCTATACTGGCATCATCGGCACCTGCATCTGGTTTTGGAAGTAATCTGTGAGTCACGGGGACTCAGCAATCTCACACCCTCGCGATCAAGACTATTTAAGCTTATGGGTAGGAAGAGGTAGTGAGGTGGAGCTGCAGCAATCACTAGCATATATGGTGGCTAACTTACGCAAATCAGAGCAAGAAGAGAAGCAAAGCACGGTCGTGAACTGGAGGTGATCAAGAAGTGATCCTGAAACTACTTACATTCAAACATAAGACAAGAACCGTGTTCACTTCCCGGACTCCGCCAGAAAGGGACCATCACGGCTACACACACCGTTGATTCATTTTAATTAAGTTAAGTGTCAGGCTTTCTACTACCGGATATTAAAAAATTCCCATCTGCCCATAACCGTGGTCACGGCTTTCGAAAATTCAAAACCCTTGAGGGGTGTCCCAACTTAGCCCATCACAAGCTCTCACGGTCAATGAAGGATATTCCTTCTCCCAGGATGACCCGATCAGACTCGGAATCCAGGTTACAAGACATTTAGACAATGGTAAAACAAGACCAGCAAATTCACCCGAATGTGCCGACAAATCTCGATAGGAGCTGCACATATCTCGTTCTCAGGGCACACCGGATTGTCCAAGATTCTGGTAGGCCAACCCAGAGGTGCCCCTGGTGGCCACCGGCTGCTGACAGGTTGGACCAACACTCAGAGGAGCACTGGCCCGGGGGTTTAAAATAAAGATGACCCTTGGGTCCACGGAACCCAAGGGAAAAAGGCTTAGGTGGCAAATGGTAAAACCAAGGTTGGGCCTTGCTAGAGGAGTTTTATTCAAGGCGAACTGTCAAGGGGTTCCCATTATAACTCAACCGCGTAAGGAACGCAAAATCAAGGAACATAACACCGGTATGACGGAAAATTTGGCGGCAAGAGTGGAACAAAGCACCAGGCATAAGGCCGAGCCTTTCACCCTTTACCAAGTAGATAGGTGCATTAAAGTAGACAAGATATAATAATGATATCCCAACAATAAACATGTTCCAACAAGGAACAAACTCCAAAACTTCACCTGCAACTAGCAACGCTATAAGAGGGGCTGAGCAACGCGGTAACATAGCCAAACAACGGTTTGCTAGGACAAGGTGGGTTAGATGTTTGACATGGCAATATGGGAGTCATGATATAGCAAGTGGTAGGTATCGCGGCACAACAATAGAGCGAGCAACTAGCAAGCAAAAATAGAAGTGATTTTGAGGGTATGGTCATCTTGCCTGCAAAGTTCTCTGAGTTGACGTAAGCTTGATCCTCGTAAGCGTACTCAACGGGTTCCTTGATCACGAACTCGTCTCCCGGCTCTACCCAAGGCAAGAACACAAGCAAAGGAAACCACAATCAACCACGGTGCAATGCGCAAGCAACATGATGCAAAACATGGCATGATATGCGGGATGTGATATGCAATGCATATGCATGCTCTGGAAGGAAAAGATTGAACCAGGCCTCAAATTGGCAAACCAAGAGTTCCGCTAGAAAGATGAGTTGATTTCGATCGAAATCAATATAAAGATCACCGGAATCGGATGCACGGTTTGCAAATGGCAAGCAAAACAATAAAGGCACAATTCTGCGATTAACAACACGATGCCATCTAGAATGCAACAAGACATTAAGCTACTGCACTCCAACATAGAAACAAAGCACATTGAAGTGATCTACTCAAGATGCTTGAAAAAAGATGAACACTAAGCTACGGCTAAATCACAAAATAGAAGGCTCAAACAAGCATGGCAAAATAGCAAAAGATATCAGCTTCACAGACTTAGTGAAAATAACAACATGCCAGGAATTAACATCAGGAAGCAATGTTTAGAACAAGATAACAACATGCTACAGGATCAGAACATAGCAATACAAGGCATGGCATGAATCTACTCAAAGCATATAACTAAAGTCCCTTACTGACCATAAGCCAAAAAGGATCATAATTTATGATGGCACCCATGTAAACATAGCAAGTTTTGTTAACAGATTCAGACTTTGCAGAAAACTGGACATGGCAAAAACAGAGTTATGAAGGCATTACATGACAAACTAAGCATACTACCAGCAAAAGACATGATCAAGAAGCTAACCATGGAAAGAGCAATCTCATAGAATGCATGGATCAACTACAACAACCTTGGCAAAATTGATTAACACGTAAACAATCTGCTAGGAACATTTTATAGCAAAAGTAGAGCAAGATTGAGTCATGCTAGGTTACTCCATAAATGCAAATAGGGACATGGATGGATAGACCACAACCATATGTAATAATCATCCTTAGTGAACATACTCAATAGAAGCATGGATCTCTCTGTAGCAACATGAATACATGGCATAAAAATAACAGCAGGGAAATGACTTAGTGGAATTCTAAGTCCCTGAAATCAGCAATATCATGAGAGCTACTTTGCATGCTTGTGCTAGTCACCACATTGATCAAAAAAATACATGGCATACACCCTTGTAAAGATGGCATGGCATAGCCCAAAACACATGTAGAGCTCATGCACATATGCAGCAAACAATAAACATGGCAAAAATGACAAATGCTCAAGATCTGTTAAGAAACAGGAACTAACTTTTTGTAGCACTCTTGCAATAGTCATTAGGGCATCAAGATGGACTCAAACAAGCATGGTGCAATGGAGCAAAATGAATAGCACATCCTAACGAACATTTCGATATATCACACGCCCAAAACGGAGCTACGATGACAGAGTTATGATGCAATGAACAGAGCTTCAGAATGTTACAGGGAAAGGTGACTTAGTGGAATTCATCCCCTCCTAGAACAGATCTAGTGTTTCGGGCACGTGGATCGAGGTTCATCGGAGTTCGCCTAGATCTCGCCGGAGTTTGTGGAGGAGGTGGCCGGAGAAGGCAGCAGGCGGCGGCCGGAGTTCGGGGCAGCGCGGATCCGGCGCTGGGAGGCGCGGCTCGCGGCGCGGGCAGCGTGGAGGCGAGGCGGCGAGGCGCGGTCGCCGGAGGGCAGCGGAGGCGGCGAGGCCGAGGCGGCGGCCGATGTGGAGGCGTGGCGAGGGAGGCGGCGGTCGCCACGGGGAGGCGCGGGGGCGTGGGCGGCGGCGACCCGGGCAGGGAGGGCCGCGGTCGGGCCCCCCGGGCCGGCGCGGTGGGAGGCGGCGACCTGCCACGTGGCGGGCGCCGGTTGGCCGCGGGCGGCGGGGCGGACGTGTCCGGCGGCGCAGAGGACGAAACTAGGGTTTCGGGACCCGCATTTCGGAGGGGAGCACCTATTTATAGATTCTGGGAGCTAGGAGAGTCCAAAAGAGGTGCGGTTTTTGGCCACACGATCATGATCGAATGGCCGAGAGGATGGAGGGGGTTTGGATGGGTTTTGGGCCACTTTGGAGAGGTGTTGGGCTGCAACACACACGAGGCCTTTACGGTTCCCCGGTTAACCGTTGGAGTATCAAACGGACTCCAAATGGCACGAACCTTGACATGCAGTCTACCGGTGGTGTACCAAGGCCGCTTGGCAAATCTTGGTCCATTTTGAGAAAGTTCAACACCCGCACACGAAAAGAGGCAAAAGGGGGCGCCGGAGGACGTAGGAGTGTCGGATAGCAAAATGGACAACGGGGAAAATGCTCGGATGCATGAGAAGAACACGTATGCAAATGCGATGCACATGATGACATGATATGAAATGCATGACATGGACAAAAATGGAAAACGAAGACAAAACCCAGCCATGGGGAAATCTCATAAGTTAGAGCCAAAAATGGCAAGAGTCGGAGTACAAATATGGTAAATTACATCCGGGGTGTTACACGAGGGGCCAAGCCTCGCGAGGCGGACGACACCAAGACCTTCTCCGGGGCGTCCTCTCTAGGATGGCTCCCAAGGAGCGGAGATATCTATGCAAAGGGCACCTCGCGAGGAGCGCGTGACGTGAGCCATGGCGACCAAGGCCAGGCGGGCGCCAGCGGGCGCAGAGTACTTGTTGCCTCTTTGGTGCTAAAGGCGCAAGCGCAGGTGAGGAGTCCTGAGGCATGAGGCGAAGGTTTCCATATCGGTGCAATGCGACCAAGACCAGCAGGATGAAGGTCACTGCGGAACCCACGACGGTGTCATCAGCAGAGCCTTTGGCAGGCGAAGACCACCTTTTGTCAGGATAACTTGTACTAGTTGTCTCCCTTCAAATTGGCCGTTGTGGGATCCCTTCCCGCCGGAGGTGTACCAAGGCCGCTTGGAAAATCTCGGTCCATTTTGAGAAAGTTCAACACCCGCACACGAAAAGAGGCAAAAGGGGGCGCCGGAGGACGTAGGAGTGTCGGATAGCAAAATGGACAACGGGGAAAATGCTCGGATGCATGAGACGAACACGTATGCAAATGCGATGCACATGATGACATGATATGAAATGCATGACATGGACAAAAATGCAAAACAAAGACAAAACCCAGCCATGGGGAAATCTCATAAGTTAGAGCCAAAAATGGCAAGAGTCGGAGTACAAATATGGTAAATTACATCCGGGGTGTTACACGAGGGGGCAAGCCTCGCGAGGCGGACGACACCAAGACCTTCTCCGGGGCGTCCTCTCTAGGATGGCTCCCAAGGAGCGGAGATATCTATGCAAAGGGCACCTCGCGAGGAGCGCGTGACGTGAGCCATGGCGACCAAGGCCAGGTGGGCGCCAGCGGGCGCAGAGTACTTGTTGCCTCTTTGGTGCTAAAGGCGCAAGCGCAGGTGAGGAGTCCTGAGGCATGAGGCGAAGGTTTCCATATCGGTGCAATGCGACCAAGACCAGCAGGACGAAGGTCACTGCGGAACCCACGACGGTGTCATCAGCAGAGCCTTTGGCAGGCGAAGACCAACTTTTGTCAGGATAACTTGTACTAGTTGTCTCCCTTCAAATTGGCCGTTGTGGGATCCCTTCCCGCCGGTGGTGTACCAAGGCCGCTTGGCAAATCTCGGTCCATTTTGAGAAAGTTCAACACCCGCACACGAAAAGAGGCAAAAGGGGGCGCTGGAGGACATAGGAGCGTCGGATAGCAAAATGGACAACGGGGAAAATGCTCGGATGCATGAGACGAACACGTATGCAAATGCGATGCACATGATGACATGATATGAAATGCATGACATGGACAAAAATGCAAAACGAAGACAAAACCCAGCCATGGGGAAATCTCATAAGTTAGAGCCAAAAATGGCAAGAGTCGGAGTACAAATATGGTAAATTACATCTGGGGTGTTACACGAGGGGCCAAGCCTCGCGAGGCGGATGACACCAAGACCTTCTCTGGGGCGTCCTCTCTAGGATGGCTCCCAAGGAGCGGAGATATCTATGCAAAGGGCACCTCGCGAGGAGCGCGTGACGTGAGCCATGGGGACCAAGGCCAGGCGGGCGCCAGCGGGCGCAGAGTACTTGTTGCCTGTTTGGTGCTAAAGGCGCAAGCGCAGGTGAGGAGTCCTGAGGCATGAGGCGAAGGTTTCCATATCGGTGCAATGCGACCAAGACCAGCAGGACGAAGGTCACTGCGGAACCCACGACGGTGTCATCACCAGAGCCTTTGGCAAGCGAAGACCACCTTTTGTCAGGATAACGTGTACTAGTTGTCTCCCTTCAAATTGGCCGTTGTGGGATCCCTTCCCGCCTAATATTTGGGGAGAGGACCCAGGCCACTAATATAGTACTAGCCACCACCGTAGGAGGGGGTGATCTCATCTGATCTAGGACTGGATCCATTCCACCAAGGACACCATACAAGCTCATTGAGCTCAAGAACACCTCTCCTCAGGAGGCTGTTCATTCCTTGTACTTGTTCATCCTCAGCCTACAAGGCAATCCACCACACCACACTGGAGTAGGGTATTAGACCACAACAATGGCCCGAACCAGTATAAACTCTTGTGTCCCTTGTTCCTCAGGTTCAGCGAGCTAGGCTTTGAGATCATGGCGAAAGCGTGAGCTAGGGGAGAGAGATCTTCGTGCGCACCCCAGTGTTCGAACCTCAAGGGTTTGTCGAAACCCGTAATCCGACATTTGGCGCGCCAGGTAGCGGTGCGCTGAAGCTTTTCTTCCGTCGATCCATGCTCCGCTGCTCCACCACGTCCATGGTGGACGCACGCCGAGCCCGCGCCGAGCGTCGAGCCGCCCTCGCCGCCCGTGTTGCTCAGATAGCTGCTATCAGCGGGCCTCCCCATCGTTCTCCATCACCCGCCGCCAACGCCGCCACAGGCCCGGCGGGAAATGAGCAGCAAGCATCATCGCTGCACCCCTCTGTGCAGCGGGATGGCTGCACCACCACCCCATCGCTGACTCCGGCCGGCTCATCGTCCCACACTCATTGCGCGCCCACGGATGGGCAGGTCGCGCTGCTCATGGCATGCGAGCCCCTGCGCTACCGCCGGGTCGACGACCTCTACGAGGACTGGATGGACCGCATCGCCGAGCTCGCCAGCGCCACTAGGGGCTCCCCCACACCATCTCTCTCGTTGCCTCGCGCTCCCCCGGCTGCGAGCGACCTAGCTCATGGAGCGCCTCCGCCACCTCCACACCAAGACGACGTCCTGGCACCAAGACACGAGGCCCCTCGGCGCGACCCGCTGCATCGGGTGCCCACGCACGAAGAAGGAAGCTGCCAAGAAGTTCCCCGACCACCGAAAAACGCTCCTGCACTCCCGGCGCCACCACGTCAAGACGGCGTGCCGCCTACGGTGGCGTGCGTAGGTATCAAGATCAAGATCCGCCCACACGACGGGCCCCGGTGTCCACATTAGGCTGCCGTGCCTTCACTCCTGAGCTGCGTAGCGTAGTCTGGCCAGGCAAGTTCAAGCCAGACCTGCCTCCGCGCTACGACGGAACCCCGACTATGCGGAGTTCTTGCAGCTCTACGAACTGAGCATCGATGCGGCCAACGGCGACAAGAAAGTCATGGCGAACTAGTTTCCCATCGCTCACGAAGATGGCGCTCACTCATGGCTCCTGAATTTGCCCCCGAGGTCAATCTCCTCCTGGGGTGAGATGCGCGACCGCTTCGTCACCAACTTCTAGGGCACTCACGACCGCCCACCGGCCGCGGGTGACCTGCGCCGCATCAAACAACAGCCAGGAGAGACCCTGCAGCAGTACATCCAGCGCTTCAACAGCGTTCGCCTCAAGATTTCCAAGGTGATGGACGAGGCCATCATCTCAGCGTCCTCTGATGGCGTCTGCGACGTCAAGATGAAGGAGGAGCTCTCCATCCACGAGGAGTTGTGCACGGCTCTAGAGACGTTTAACATGGCGACCAAGTGCGCAAGAGCTAAGGAGGGGCGCCTCTCTCTCCTTGAGCTCCTTGATGCTGACCCAGAAGAGAAGAAAGCGAAGGCCAAGGACGTGAAGCTCAAGGGAGTAGCCGTGCTCGCGGTGGAGCCGGACATGAAGCGCAGCCGGGACCACCCCGAGTCATCCAAGAGCATCCGTCCGTTATGCGCCTTCCACAACGTACACAGACACAATGCCAACGACTGCCAAGAGCTCAGGGCCATTCGAGATGGACGCTTCGGTCGGCGCCCCGAGCTCAACTACCAGGGCTACGCCCGAGGAGGGGGACAAAGTGGGGGTCGCTGGGACGACCGCGGCCCCCGTCAGGAGTGGCGCGACCGGCCTCGTGAGGATCACTGGCACGAATAGCCTCGCGAGGGCGCCTGGACGGACTAGCCTCGTGAGGACCGTCCTCAGGGCAATGCTGGCCTCCCTCCGCTGCCGCCACCGCCAAGGAGGAACGACGACCACCATCACGACGAGGGGGCTGAGGGCTTCCAGGAGCCGCGCGCTATCGCCTGCATCTTGGGCGGTGCTCAGTGTAACGCCCGAATAATTATGCTATAGTAAACCCATGCTAATGATGCCACGTCACTTCTATTACTATCGCTAATCTCGCGTCAGTTCAAAAACCGGTTCAAAAATCATATTCAAAAATATGGTAAACGATAAAAGTTTTCAAACGTTAAAACAAAATTGTAGTGCCAATTATTACATAGGTAATTATTGTGAAGAAAATACTTTTTTAGAAAATGTCTAAATAATTTAAATTGAAATAAAAGAGAAAAGAAAATAAATAAATAATGAAATAAAAACATAAAACAAACAAATACAAAAAAACAAAAAAATCCACCCAAACTGGGCCATCTGTGGCCAGCTGGCCACCAGGCCGGCCCAACCGGCTAGCCCACCCCCACTCCATATCCCCCCTGGACACCCAAACCCTAACCGAAACTTCCCCCACTCCCTCTCGCTTCCCCCCTCCCGATCCGACCTAGATCGGGGCTGCGACCCCGTCGCCGCTCAACCACCCACCGACGCCTGCCGCTGGACTGCACGTCGCCGCCGCCCTAGGACCTCGCCGGAGGCCACCTCGCCAAGCCTTCCCCGCCGGATTGCCTCCACCGCGCGTATCGTCCCCGTCCCCCACCTCAAGCCCCGTTGCCCATGCCCTACCTTCCCCTCGTGAGCACCCCTCCTCTCTCCCTCGCGCCCGCACGCGCGCTCACCACCACCCGCTCGCCCTGCCTCTACTACTTCATCTTGACGTCGACCGCGCCCGCCCCATGCGCTCCCCTGCACCCGTGTGCTCTCTGCGTGCGCGCACCCGCGTGGCTGGCCGCCGTAGTCAATGGTCGGCCTCCCTGTGCTCGCCGCGCCCCGCCCGTGGCCTGCGCCCACCGCTCCACGCTGCCCTGCGAGTCGCCGCTCCCTCTTCCCGCGCCCGTGCCGCCTCAAGCTCGCGCGCCCGCGCATGGCCCAGCCGCTGCTGCCGTGCACCCCAGCCACCCCCTGCTCGCCCTGCAGCCACTCCCTCGCTCCTGGCTATACCTCTGCACGCTCCCCCGCATGTGGCCGCGCCAGGCCTCGCGCCCTTCGACCCGCGGCACCCCTCGTCGTGCTGCCACGGCTCCGCCGTCCCAACCACGCTGCTGCTTCGCTCCGCCGTGCCCGCGGCCACCTCCGACGCCGCGCCAGCTCCTAGCTGCGCCTGCTCGGCCCTCGTGTCGGTTAGGCGCCCGCAGCACCGCTCCCGCTTGGCCTCGTGCTCGCCCGCTCCCGCTGTCGCCCGTCTCGCCGTGCTCCAGCTCGCCTGCGGCCACCTCTGTCAGCCATTGCGCCATGTCCGCTCGCCGCCGGCCCCGCAGTCGCCGCCCGCGACCCACACTTGTCCCGCGCGCGTGCTCCACCGGCGCCCCGTCGTCCTCTGTTGGGCTACGCCCGCAGTGCCCGGCGCCCACGCCCGTTCGGGCGGCACCCGCGCCCAATCCGCGAGCCCCTCTGGGCCACTACTAAACGGGGCCCACGGCCCCTGAACGAAAAAAAATAATATAAATAAATGAAAATTAATAAATAATAATAAATATAAATATAAAAATAATTAAATTAATTAATTAATTAATTAATTAAGATAATTAATCACAATTAGATTAATCTATTCACAAATTAACCTCATTAACCGTTAGTTAATTAAAATAGAGTATGATAGTGGGGCCCCTGTTGACTGCTGACGTCATGCTGATGTCATGCTAGTGTTAGCAAGCACTGTTGTGGATAATGTTGTATTAAAATAATTAGATAAATGCTAAAAATGATTTAAATCTTTTAAAATCAATATAAAATAAACCATAGCTCGGATGGAAAAACTTTGTACATGAAAGTTACGCAGAACGACGGAGACGAATCCGGATACGCAGCCCGTTTGTCCGCCACACATCCCTAGCAGAGCAAACAAGCAACTTTCCCCCTCCAATTCATCTGTAAAAAAATGCGAAACACTAGGGATATTTTCCCAGATGTTCCCCCCCTTCACCGGTATCACCTCATACTGCGTTAGGGGACACCTAGCACCGCTACTTGCCATGCCATGCATCGCTATGCATCTGTTTGTATTATATTCATTGTTTCTTCCCCCTCTTCTCTCCGATAGACTACGAGACTGACGCCACTGCTACTGCCCCGATCGACTACGGTGTTGACGACCCCTCTTTCTTGCCAGAGCAACTAGGAAAGCCCCCCCTTGATCACCAGATATCGCATATTCTCTCTCTACTATTTGCATTAGAGTAGTGTAGCATGTTATTACTTTCCATTAATCCTATTCTGATGCATAGCCTGTCATTGTTGCTACAGCTATTGATACCATACCTACAATCCTAAATGCTTAGTATAGGATACTAGTTTATCATCAGTGGCCCTACATTCTTTTCAGTCTGCCATGCTATACTATTGGACCGTGATCACGTCGGGTGTTGATCACAGGTATATAATATACATATTACACACGATACATGTTGTGACTAAAGTCGGGTCGGCTCGTTGAGTACCCGTGGTTGATTCACGAATTGGGCGCTGAAAGGACATAGTTTCCCGACGGCCCTTTGTGTGGATCTTTGTGGCGGAGCGAAAGGGCAGGTTGAGACCACCCAGGTGAGAGGTGGGCCTGGCCTTGGTCGGCATTCGCGGTTACTTCAAGATAACACTCTTAATGAGATCTTGGTATTTGATCTGAGTCTGCCCACTGGCCTATACGCACTAACCAACTACGCGGGAATAGTTATGGGCACTCGACGTCGTGGTATCAGCCGAAGCCTTCATGACATTAGCGACTAAGCAGTGCGCGCCGGGTTGGACCGCGTAACGCAACTTCCTTTGTAATGGAGGTTGCTAGGTCTGCTCACCGGCTGCATACGCAACGTGCAGGTGTGCACTGGGCGATGGGCCCAGACCCCTACGACATAGGATTTAGACTGGCGTACTGACCTCTCTGTTGTGACTAGGTGGGGCTGCGACGTGTTGTTCTTCCGAGGCCGGGAATGACCTAGGAAAGAGTGGCCGGCCAAAGGGGATCGAGCGTGTTGGGAAATGTGGTGCACCCCTGCAGGGAAGTTGATCTATTCAAATAGCCGTGTCCCTCGGTAAAAGGACGACAAGTTGTACTTTGACCTTATGACAACTAGAACCGGATACTTAATAAAACACACCCTTCCAAGTGCCAGATACAACCGGTGATCGCTCTCTCACAGGGCGACGAGGGGAGGATCACCGGGTAGGGTTATGCTATGCGATGTTACTTGGTGAACTTACCATCTACTCTCTTCTACATGCTTCAAGATGGATGCGGCCAGAAGCGTAGTCTTCGACAGGACTAGCTATCCCCCTCTTATTCCGGCATTCTGCAGTTCAGTCCACATATACTACCCCCTTTCATTGATACCAATGCATATGTAGTGTAGTTCCTTGCTTGCGAGTACTTTAGATGAGTACTCACGGTTGATTTTCTCCCCCTTTTCCCCTTTCTATATCCGATTGTTGCGACCAGACGTTGGAGTCCAGGAGCCAGACGCCACTGTCAATGACACTGCTACTACTCGGGAGGTGCCTACTACTACGTGCAGGCCGCTGACGACGACCTGGAGTAGTTTAGGAGGATCCCAGGCAGGAGGCATGCGCCTCTTTCGATCTGTATCCCAGTTTGTGCTAGCCTTATTAAGACAAACTTGTTTAACTTATGTTTGTACTCAGATATTGTTGCTTCCGCTGACTCGTCTATGATCGAGCTCTTGTATTCGAGCCCACGATGCCCCTGGCTTGTAATATGATGCTTGTATGACTTATTTTATTTTTAGAGTTGTGTTGTGATATCTTCCTGTGAGTCCCTGATCTTGATCGTACACGTTTGTGTGTATGATTAGTGTACGATGGAACCGGGGGCGTCACAAGTTGGTATCAGAGCCGACTGGCTGTTGGAATCCCCCTTCCACACTCCTTGCCCGAAGTGGAGTCTAGACTTGCAAAACTTTTTACTAACATGGATGTGTGTCTTACGGGCCCACATCGCCATTTGGGTGGTATTAGGATCTTTTACTCCTCGATCTTTACTCTGGGACTTTGAACTCTCTTCTACTCGGGTTAAACGAATTTACTAACTCTAACACTAGGATCCCGTGACCACGTTCACCCCAAAGCTGGATAAGCCCTAGTTATTCCTTAGACTAGTATTTTGAACAATATCCACACTGTCATTTGACTCCTTTGAAATATATTTGTTTTTAGATGGAACCCACGAGGCAGGTTGTGTGCCACACGATGGCCATTGGTGCCTCTGGATCACCTGCTATGCTAGCTAAGATGATGACCTATCTGGGTTATCACTGGCACCCTGAGTACACCGTCTACGAGGAGTACCAGGACTTTAACCAGGAGCAGTATCGTGCCATCGTCCACCTCTACTCTCGGGAGTATGACTCCTCTACCGTGTTGCACACTGCTCATGGTGTTGGAGTGACTATCGACATGGCAGTCGACGATGCTGCTTATGCTGCTCTGACACGTCTTCGTGGAGAGTATCAGGAGTTGGACACCTCCCCTTTCAGGCACATTGATATCGCATCCGATGTTGGCGCGGAGGGATACTACACTACTGCCTACTCAACTGTCACTCGAGAGCCCTTCTACCATCAGAACCTAGTTCTGCATGCTGATGGGCTGGATAGAGCTAACCAAGCTCTTCGCCACGAGTTGTACACCACCCCTCAGCACCTATACCGTGCTCTGACGATGTTGCACCCCCTTGTCTGATCTGGTGATCTATTGCGTTCTGTGATCTACCCAGCCAGGCCCGTGATGCCCCAGGGTGTTGGCCGGCTAGATGTGGGAGGCTACTCTCCCGCACTTGGTCCTCTTCTGCCTCCTGCACGTCTGGTTCTGCACCAGAGTATCTGCGGACTCCAGGCTACTGACGTGGAGGACTTCCCGTCGTGTCACTACCAGCTGTCCGGCTACACCTACCTTGATAGTTCCTCCTGGGACTGATGTTGGCTTGCTTGTTAGTGGTAGATGCATTCACCGCGAGCCTGCGTGCCGCCTATGATGTTCATAGTCTATGTACTGAACTCCGTGTACTGAACTCTATGCATGATCCCTTTTGTAAGATATGCCGACTGCTATGTAGTATCTATCGTGCTCCTTGTCATTATGCATGTTTCATCATGAAAGCTTCTGTGTTTGCAAATTTCCCAATGCTGAACTACCCCTGTTATATATTAGCAGGATGGTTAGACCAGGTGGTCGTGGTCATGGTGGCCATCCCCCACCACCTCCTGAGTACCTGGCTGGCATGATGCAATAGTTTGAGTTAAATCACCAGTTCATGGAGAATATTATGGCTCAGTTTCCTCGCCCCAATATGAACCAACAGCCAACCCAAGTGACTCTGCAGGATTTCATGCACCTCAACCCAACTGTGTACCGCAGCTCAACTTAGCCTCTGGATGCTGATGACTGGCTCCGTGACATCACCTATGAGATGGAGTCTACTGATGTAGCACCTGCCAGCTATGTCACCTTTGCTTCCTTCTTCTTGAACGGACTCGCTGCTCAATGGTGGGACAGCCACAGGCATACTCTGCCGGTTGGGACAATCATCACTTGGCCAGATGTAACACCCTCTATGCGACTATCTCTCCCACGTGTCGAGGCACGACTTAGAGGCATAATCGCATTGAAGGCATATGTCGCAAGTTAGGCAATCTTCACAACATCCCATGTAATATAGATAATAAAAGGGGAGATAACGTAGTTGGCTTACACTCGCCACGTCAATCAAGTACATAAAATAGCATTACATCATTCAACACTCATGGCCCGACTACGGCGCCAAAATAAAAGATAAACCAACATGCGACACGGTCCCGATCACCCCCAACAGGGCACCACTACTGATCCTCAGGAAAGGAAACATAGTATCGTTGAGAGTCCTCGTCGAACTCCCACTTGAGCTCGAGCGCATCACCTGGAGCGGAATCGTCAGGCCCTGCATCTGGTTTAATAGTAATCTGTGAGCCACAGGGACTCAGCAATCTCGCACCCTCGCGATCAAGACTATTTAAGATCAAAGGTAAGGCAAGGTAAATATGTGGAGCTGCAGCAAGCGACTAGCAAATATGGTGGCTATCCTGTTCGCAAAAGAGAGCGAGAAGAGGAGGCAAAGCACGAGCGAGAAACTAGAGGGCAACCTGCGCAAGCATTACTCCAACACCGTGTCCACTTCCCGGACTCCGCCGAGAAGAGGCCATCACGGTAACACACTCAGTTGATTCATTTTAATTAAGTTAAGGTTTAAGTTATCTACAACCGGACATTAACAAATCCCCATCTGCCCATAACCGCGGGCACGGCTTTCGAAAGTTCAAATCCCTGCAGGGGAGTCCCAACTTAGCCCATGACAAGCTCTCACGGTCAACGAAGGAATAGACCTCCTCCCGAGACGTTCCGATCAGACTCGGTATCCCGGTTCTTCAAGACAACTCCGACAATGGTAAAACAAGTCCA